>NC_088216.1:93092072-93181537 GCF_036934945.1 Oncorhynchus masou masou
TGACCTGACTAGATCATAAATGAACAATTGTCCAGACAGAGGCTTGAGTTTGCGAATTGGCGGTTTATTAAACCAACTTTACACAGGCTACTGTTTGGGCCGTAGCACACGCCAAAAAGATAACAGATAACCCACAAGCCAATCGTGACCTTCTCTTGGGAAGCCCAGACGTAAGAGAGAGAGAACAAAAAGCTGAACCTGGTCTTAACTTCCAATGCTCCACCCCCTCCACGCCACTCCGCCAACCACCAGGATGCCCGGCATCAGAACATTCCAGGCATTCCCGTGATTGGCAGATAGCAGGTTGATTGACATGTCGGACCCCGCGAACACCGGGTACTGGTCAGTACAACACAACCACCTCCTAACACATAACACACAGCTGTCTGTGCGGGTCGCTACACAGCCCCCCCACCACAAAGTCCCTCGTCCCCGAGGGAACAAACAAAGTCTCTGAAGCGACCCGGAGGTCTCCTTTGCCGGCGTGTCCGTGATGGTCGCAGAGTGCCCCTCTGGGAATCAGGGGATGAAGGCAGGGCTATGGGGGACAAGGAAGCGGGAACGGGTAATACAGTCCGTGGCTCTGGGGAACCACGCGGTGACACAGGGGGGGAGACAGGGGGAGTGGGCTGTCTGGAGCCTTGTCTGCGGCACCTGAGGGTGGGTGCCTGGAGAATGTCATTGCCAGAGAGGGGAATTGTGGGGGTTCCTGGGGTTTGGGGAAAAGAGGCCCCTCTGTATGGGGCTAACCTGTCCCGGTGCAGTGCCACCTTTCTCCCCCTGGGAGGAAGCTGCACCCGGTACACAACCTCCCCTACCCTCTCCAGGACACTGCAGGGTCCCACCCAGTGACTGTCCAACTTGGGGCATCTGCCTCTTTTCCTTAGGGGGCTGTAGACCCAGACCAGCTCCCCAGCCACAAAGTGCCTTCCCCGGGTGTGCACGTCATAGTTCCTTTTCTGCCTCACACCTGCATTCACCAGCTGCTCCCTGGCGAAGGTGTGGGCTGTCTCCAGGCGGTCCTGGAGTCTCCGGGCATACTCCGGCCCCGGAGGAACATGAGGGCTATCCAGGGGCCGACCAAACGCCATCTCCGCAGGGGTGCGGATCTCTCCCCAGCATGAGGAGGGCAGGCGTGCAGGAGGTGGAGTCTTGGACAGCGGAGCGGCATGCCATGAGGACCATAGGCAGGTGCTTGTCCCAGTCCCGCTGGTGTTTGGAAGAGACGATGGCCAGCTGCTGTCCAAGCGTTTTGTTGAAGCGCTCCACAAGGCCATCACTTTGAGGATGGAGAGGAGTAGTGCGGGTCTTGTGCATACCCAGCCTCTCACACATGGTGGCGAACACACGGGACTCAAAGTTTCTGCCTTGGTCGCTGTGGATGGACTCTGCAGCTCCAAACCTGCTGAACATCCCCGCTGTCAGGGCGTCGACGATGGTCTCTGCCTCCTGGTCAGGCAGAGCATAGGCCTCGGGCCATTTTGTGAAATAGTCCATGGCCGTGAGCACCCAGCGGTTTCCACTGTCTGTGGTGGGGAACGGCCCAACTACATCCACTCCCACCCTCTCCATGGGAGCCCCCACTGGGAACTGTTGGAGCTGAGCATGAGAGCGGCCTGGGGGCCCTTTCTCGCTGTGCAGTTGTGCAGTCCTCCACATCCCTCTTGTGCTGCCCCCAGTAGAAGCCCTGACGGAGACGGCGCAGTGTTTTTGTGACCCCAAAGTGTCCAGTCCCCACCCCCATGAGTACTCTGGAGCACAGCCTCCCGCAATGCTTTTGGGACCACCACCTGCCACCTCTCCTATCCCGTAGCTGACTCCTTCCATGCCCGCTGTAGCACGCCATCAGCCAGCCGCAGTCTCTCAAACTTCGACCACAACCCTTTGGTCGCGAGTGAGAGCGCTGTCACCTCTTCCCATGGTGGCCTCACCTGCGCCTCTACCCACTGTAGCACTGGCTGTAGGTCTGTGTCCCGTCCCTGCTGCTGCCGCCATTCAGCCACGTCGACAGTCTGCAGCTCGCAGCAGACCGGCCCGCTCGCCCGACACACTGTGGCACAGACACCCTCCTCTGCCCGCAGTTCTCTCTCCCGTCCCTCTCTCCATTCACAGTGGCGGCAGCCGTCTGCAGTACAGGGCCGACGGGACATGGCGTCGGCGTTGGAGTGGCGTGCCCCTGCCCTGTGCACCACCGTGAAGTCATACGGCTGAAGCTCCTCCAACCAGCGTGCCACCTGCCCCTCTGGCTCTCTGAAAGACATGAGCCACTGGAGAGCAGAGTGGTCAGTCCTTTCTAGTAACCCAGGTAGTACTTGAAGTGTTTGACGGAAGCCACAACAGCCAAGAGCTCCCGCCGGGTGACACAGTAGCGGCGCTCATGTTTGTCAAATGTTTTGCTGAAGTACGCCACCACTCTCTCCCCCTCTGGCCCCACCTGGGCCAGCACCCCACCCATGCCCACATTGCTTGCGTCTGTGTCCAGGATAAAGGGCAAGGTGAGGTCAGGGGGCGAGCACGGGGCCTCGATCAGTGCACGTTTGAGGGTGTTGAACGCCTCCTCACACTCCACTGTCCAAGTGAAAGCCTTGTCCTTCGGCAGCAGGCGGTTCAGTGGAGCAGCAACGCTTGAGAAGCCCCGTACAAACCTCCTGTAGTACGAGGCCAGGCCCAGGAAGCTCTTCAGCTGACGCTGGTCGGTGGGGGTGGGCCAGTCTCTGACAGCCCCTACCTTGTCCTCCATGGTGCTGATCCCCTCCTTCCCCACTCGGTGGCCCAAGAAGGACACCTCTCTCCTCATGAAGTGGCACTTCTCGGGGTGGAGCTTCAGACCTGCGGCAGCCACCCTCTCCAGCACACGCCGTAGCGCCCCAGGGCTGACTGGAAGGAGCTGCCATGGGCCAGGATGTCATCGAGGTATACCAGACACTGCTGTCGGGGATGCCATCCAGCACCCTGTCCATCAAACGCTCAAAAGTAGCTGGAGCGTTGCACAGGCCAAAGCACAGGACCTTGAACTGCCAGTGTCCTCTGTTAGTGGAGAACGCAGTTTTGGCTCTGGCCTCTGGGGAGAGGGGCACCTGCCAGTAGCCACTGCGGAGGTCTAGTGAGGAGAACCAGGAGGACCCCCTAACCAGGTCCAGCGACTCATCGATACGTGGTATGGGGTATGAGTCCTTCCTGGTTACCTCATTCAGCCGCCTGTAGTCCGCACAGAACCTCAGCTTGCCCCCTTCTTCGGAACCATGACGACTGGCGCCGCCCAGGGGCTGTCTGAGGGCTCAATGAAGTCTGCCTGCTACATCTCCAACACAGCCTTGTCTGCCGCCTCCTGGCGTGCCAGCGGGATACGGCGGGGACGCATCTTGATGGGTCGAGCATCACCTGTGTCGATCTCATGCTGCACCAGATGAGTCTGACCCACCTCTTCCTCACTCAACGCAAAGCTGTCTCTGAATTCAAACAGCAACTGCCACAACCGTTCCTGCTGCTCGGGGTCAAGACCAACACAGTTCCTCCCCCATATCTCCCTCACTGCAGACAGTGTCCTCTCCTCTCCCATCTGGGGTAGCTGGGCTGGGGGGTTGCGGCCCGGGCTCACAGAGGGCTGTGTCATGGAGGTAGCTGGGGGAATGTAACACACCGCCGTAGGTGACAGGGGGACTGGGGAAAAGTCACACACAGCTGTGGGGGAGGGGGCGCAGCCATGAGTCTCTGCTGCTTTAACTGTTGGAGTAAAGGGTTTGTTGGGTTGAGTGAATGTGACATTAGGGGGAGCCATGGTGACTTCCGTCCCTCCCTGGAAGCTCAGTGTGCCCCTATTTAGGTCTAACTGGCAGCCTGTGCTCCTAAGAAAGTCCAACCCCAGGATAAAAGGGTCCTGCACAGCCACCACCCACACAGGATGACGCACAGTCCTGCCCCTACTGTCAGAGTCATTATTCCCTTCCCTTTCATGGGTGCCAGCTCACCTGTGGAGCTGCACAGTTGTAGGCTCACACTGAGTCCAACCTGGCACAATATCTGGCCTCACCAGGTTTACTGTGGACCCAGTGTCCACCAGGGCGGAGCAGGGCACCCCCTCCACAGTGACAGGGGCATGACAAAAGTCCCCAACACAGGTCCGGCCCACCACAACAACAGGCTCCATCCGCTTGCCCTCGTCTGCTTCTGGGGAAGTGGAGCCTTGCTTCCCGTCTGTGCCGGTGGGCTCCTCCTGAAGATGATGGTGGTTGGGATAGAAAGCCAGGGGTCCGCACTACCCGGTCTATGCGGACCCCGAGCCGTTTCCCTGAGCTCTGGGGGACATGGGGCAATCTCGGCGCAGATGGCCTGGCTGGCCACAACCCCAGCAGACCCTGGGACCAGGGCTTGTGTTTCGTGCCGCCTGTAGCGACACAGCCCGAATGAGTTTTGTCATTTCGGCCACCCAAGCAGGCTTTTCCGGCTCCGGGCTGCTCTGCCCCCAGCTCGCACAGAGGGTGTGTCTCCCTGCACCCCCACCAAAGCCCCAGCTGAAGCCCCAGCCCACACCAGCTCCCTCTCCAAAGCCATCTCCAAGGCTGTCTGCAATGACTCAGGATGAGCCAGCTGGGTCTGTATGCGCAGCTCCGTAGGAGAGAGCGCCTGTATGAACTGGTCCCGTGCTAGCTCGCTCTGCACGGAGGGGGCATGTGAGCATATGCCCGCCGAGAGAGGCTCTCAATGTCATTAGCTAGCACACGTAGAGGCTCTCCAGGCTGTCTGCGTCTATTACTCAGTTCGGAGCGCAGTAGCCCGGGCTGTACACACTGTCCATAGCGCCTCCTCAGTGCTCCCACTAAAGCACCATAATCATGCCTGTCCTCGGGGCTAATCAATATCAAACAGGCCAGAGCTTCATCCGTGAGGCATAAAGCCAACTGCAGTGCCCTTTCTTCATCCGACCACCCCCTAAAATGAGCTAACAGTTCAAACTGAGCATGAAAAGCTTCCCAATCCGCCTTACCAGAATACTTCGGGGTCTTAACAGATACGGACGCAGCCGGGAACTGGGCGCCGCCATGTTTGTTTACATCCTGAGCCCCAGATTCCTCGTCACGCCGCGTCGACGTCGCCACTTCGGTCCGCCCACCAGAATCCGCGCGAAATACAGACGACGAAGCACTCATGCCCGCTTCAGCCGCCATCGCTCTAACGTCCTCCCTCAAGCGGCCTCTGCGCTCCGACGCCCTGGCGATCTCCTCAGACAGAACCCCCGACGTCCATTCACACGCACCTCCTTGGCCATAATCGTCCCCTACCTCCACCTTCACTTTCGGATTCCCTCGACGCATTTTCAATCCCCGTTCTCACCTACGGTAGCTAGCCACATAAGTCAGCTAGCTAGCTGGCTAACTTGTATTAACGTTTTTACTTCTGACACCAATGTAATGACCTGACTAGATCATAAATGAACAATTGTCCAGACAGAGGCTTGAGTTTGCGAATTGACGGTTTATTAAACCAACTTTACACAGGCTACTGTTTGGGCCGTAGCACACGCCAAAAAGATAACAGATAACCCACAAGCCAATCGTGACCTTCTCTTGGGAAGCCCAGACGTAAGAGAGAGAGAACAAAAAGCTGAACCTGGTCTTAACTTCCAATGCTCCACCCCCCCTCCACGCCACTCCGCCAACCACCAGGATGCCCGGCATCAGAACATTCCAGGCATTCCCGTGATTGGCAGATAGCAGGTTGATTGACATGTCGGACCCCGCGAACACCGGGTACTGGTCAGTGCAACACAACCACCTCCTAGCCTAACACATAACACACAGCTGTCTGTGCGGGTCGCTACAATATGTTGAGGTGCGCTCGATGCATCAGCTGTGTCGCATAGAAAATACTGAAGTAAATACAAGGAAAATGTCATTAACATCTCTAAGAAAAATGAACAGCTGACTACATGATATTCTCCGTAATGTAGGCCTATGAGCTTTGGGAAATTTCGCGACCACCACCGAACTAAATTTTACAACATAAACTCAACTTTTTGATGACACCTTCCCAGTGGATGTTTTGCCTAGATGAGGTTTGCACCCGTAGCGCGACAAAAAACTGTCCAGGACATCCAAACAAAAAGCATATTAGAAACATATGCCTATGTCAAGTCAATTTATTGTTTATTATTGTGGTATTAAACCTATTTATTGTTTATTATGGTGGTGTTAAGCCTACATATAGTTTATTATTGTGGTGTTAAACCTACTTATTGTTTATTATTGTGGAGTTAAGCCTACATATTGTTTATTAATGTTTTATTATTGTGGTGTTAAGCCTACATATTGTTTATTAATGTGGTGTTAACCCTACATATTGTTTATTAATGTGGTGTTAACCCTACATATTGTTTATTATTGTGGTGTTAAACCTACTTATTGTTTATTATTGTGGTCTTAAGCCTACAAATTGTTTATTATTGTCACGCCCGACCTTAGTATTCTTTGTTTTCTTTATTATTTTGGTTAAGTCAGGGTGTGACATGGGTGATATGTGTGTTTTTGTCTCATTCTAATGTGTTTGTACTGTCTAGGGGTTTTTGTAGATTTATGGGGTTGTTTTCATCTAGGTGTTTATGTTGGTCTATGGTTGCCTAGATTGGTTCTCAATTAGAGGCAGGTGTTTATCGTTGTCTCTGATTGGGAACCATATTTAGGCAGCCATCTGCTTTGGGTATTTCGTGGGTTGTTGTCTATGTTATGTTGTACGTTTGCACATTGTTTATATAGTGGTCACGTTCATCTTAATTGTTTTGTTGTTTTTTTGTTTAAGTGTTCTTCTTGTTATTATTGTGGTATTAAACCTACTTATTGTTTATTATTGTGGTATTAAACCTACTTATTGTTTATTATTGTGGTGTTAAACCTACTTATTGTTTATTATTGTGGTGTTAAACCTACATATTGTTTATTATTGTGGTGTTAAGCCTACTTATTGTTTTGCCTAAATCCATTTAGTTCTTTAGTTTTTCTCGTTAAAGACTTCTAGAAGAATGTCAACCCTGTCGGTTGCACCATCTGGAGACTGGCGAGTCCAATAGACAACTCAACCTCAACAATTGTATGCGTTGATTTAGTATCTTCGATTGGTGTAGTGGGGATAGGAACGAAAATATAAATCAAAGAAATAGTAGGAAAATGTGAAATGTATAAATGAGCATTTTCTTCATATGGAACTGTTAAAACATTTATTAACATTTATTAATGAATTATGCCAATATTTCTGTCGTATGGATGTTTGGCCTTGTGTGTGGTCTGGAAGCAATAAGAATGATGCTGAATAATCAACAGGCTTGATTTGATGTTAATAATATTTATACTATCCTAACACCCTATTCTATTGAAATAGTTTAATAGTCACACCGGCCCTACTGTGTTTACTTGAATTATAGTTGCAACTTAAACTTATAGTCCTGTATCATGAATTCAAGGCTAAAGGGCTAGGCCTTCTCATCTAATATATTATGAATCATAAATATGATAACCCGTGGTTTAGGGGTGCCTAGAGAAGCGGGTAAACTGTAATTTTGCCCCCACAAAACCCCGAACAGCCCGCCAGGGGAACGGAAAGGCACTCCGTAGGCACACTGAATTCTATAAGAAACAGTGAGAAATCTCATATTGGTCTTTCCCGGTCAGGTCAACCCAAGCTGTCCTGTGCAGTAGGCCTACTATTGAAATAGATAAATGAGGCTGTCATCTGAGTCAGAAATTCACAGTTTTCTGTTTTTCTCTCAAAAAATGCAGATTTGTATTCTCAAAGTCACACTTTTTTAATAGAAAAACAACAAAAGTGGATATTCTAAGTCCATAACAATGCTTAAACAACATCAGGAGTTCAATTTTGAGGTCTGGGAAAAATCTAAGACGTTTAGATTTTTTAGGGTAGTTACCCTTTAATTGAAGTGAGCAGGCACCTAGCACTGTTGTTTGGTTAGCAGTGTTTCTGTAGCACAGCCACCTAGCACTGTTGTTTGGTTAGCAGTGTTTCTGTAGCACAGCCACCTAGCATTGTTGTTTGGTTAGCAGTGTTTCTGTAGCACAGCCACCTAGCACTGTTGTTTGGTTAGCAGTGTTTCTGTAGTACAGACACCTAGCACTGTTGTTTGGTTAGTGGTGTGTCTGTAGTACAGCCACCGAGCACTGTTGTTTGGTGTTTCTATAGTACAGACACCTAGCACTGTTGTTTGGTTAGCAGTGTTTCTGTAGCACAGCCACCGAGCACTGTTGTTTGGTTAGCAGTGTTTCTGTAGCACAGCCACCTAGCACTTTTGGTTGGTTAGCGGTGTTTCTATAGCACAGCCAACTAGCACTGTTGTTTGCTGCCCTAGTGAGTTTATAAGCTGCCCTAGTGAGTTTATAAGCTGCCCTAGTGAGTTTATAAGCTGCCCTAGTGAGTTTATACGCTGCCCTAGTGAGTTTATACGCTGCCCTAGTGAGTTTATAAGCTGCCCTAGTGAGTTTATACGCTGCCCTAGTGAGTTTATAAGCTGTCCTTGTGAGTTTATACGCTGCCCTAGTGAGTTTATACGCTGCCCTAGTGAGTTTATAAGCTGCCCTAGTGAGTTTATACGCTGCCCTAGTGAGTTTATAAGCTGCCCTAGTGAGTTTATACGCTGCCCTAGTGAGTTTATACGCTGCCCTAGTGAGTTTATACGCTGCCCTAGTGAGTTTATACGCTGCCCTAGTGAGTTTATACGCTGCCCTAGTGAGTTTATAAGCTGCCCTAGTGAGTTTATAAGCTGCCCTAGTGAGTTTATACGCTGCCCTAGTGAGTTTATAAGCTGCCCTAGTGAGTTTATACGCTGCCCTAGTGAGTTTATACGCTGCCCTAGTGAGTTTATAAGCTGCCCTAGTGAGTTTATACGCTGCCCTAGTGAGTTTATACGCTGCCCTAGTCAAAGCACAGCTACAGTAACCTCGTCAGTAACAGTTTTATCAGTCATCTAGAAACCACGGGATGGCCCTCTCAGCTCAAGGGTTTGTCCTTCAGGCCACTTAACAGTTTGAGGGTACATCAACAACTGAGCTTTTCTTGAAGCAATGCTGCATTGTAGCTGAATGTCATTTCAGTTCAACAACCACTTGAACAACCTCTTGTGGGATATAACTTTTAAATACTCCTGCTGTTAAAAGCATCATTATCTTGGATACTCCTGGTGTTAAAAGCATCATTATCTTGAATACTCCTGCTGTTAAAAGCATCATTATCTTGAATACTCCTGGTGTTAAAAGCATCATTATCTTGGATAGTCCTGGTGTTAAAAGCATCATTATCTTGGATACTCCTGGTGTTAAAAGCATCATTATCTTGGATAGTCCTGGTGTTAAAAGCATCATTATCTTGAATACTCCTGGTGTTAAAAGCATCATTATCTTGGATAGTCCTGGTGTTAAAAGCATCATTATCTTGGATACTCCTGGTGTTAAAAGCATCATTATCTTGGAAACTCCTGGTGTTAAAAGCATCATTATCTTGGATACTCCCGGTGTGGTGTGACGTGGTGTGATCACAGAAACATACAGGAACTCAAATCCTTCTGTTCACCTGATTTAGAATTCCTCACAATCAAATGTCGACCGCATTATCTACCAAGAGAATTCTCTTCGATTATAATCACAGCCGTATATATTCCCCCCCAAGCAGACACATCGATGGCTCTGAACAAACTTTATTTGACTCTTTGCAAACTGGAATCCATACATCCTGAGGCTGCATTCATTGTAGCTGGGGATTTTAACAAGGCTAATCTGAAAACAAGACTCCCTAAATTGTATCAGCATATCAATTGCGCAACCAGGGCTGGCAAAAACTTGGATCATTGTTATTCTAACTTCCGCGACGCATATAAGGCCCTGTCCCGCCCTCCTTTCGGAAAAGCTGACCACGACTCCATTTTGCTGATCCCTGCCTACAGACAGAAACTAAAACAAGAAGCTCCCACGCTGAGGTCTGTCCAACGCTGGTCCGACCAAGCTGATTCCACACTCCAAGACTGCTTCCATCACGTGGACTGGGATATGTTTCATATTGCGTCAGACAACAACATTGACCAATACGCTTATTCAGTGTGCGAGTTCATTAGAACGTGCGTTGAAGATGTGTTTCCCATAGCAACGATTAAAACATTCCCAAACCAGAAACCGTGGATTGATGGCAGCATTCGCGTGAAACTGAAAGCGCAAACCACTGCTTTTAATCAGGGCAAGGTGACTGGTAACATGACCGAATACAAACAGTGCAGCTATTCCCTCCGCAAGGCTATCAAACAAGCTAAGCGTCAGTATAGAGACAAAGTAGAATCTCAATTCAACGGCTCAGACACAAGAGGTATGTGGCAGGGTCTACAGTCAGTCACGGACTACAAAAAGAAAACCAGCCCAGTCACGGACCAGGATGTCTTGCTCCCAGGCAGACTAAATAACTTTTTTGCCCGCTTTGAGGACAATACAGTGCCACTAACACGGCCTGCAACGAAAACATGCGGACTCTCCTTCACTGCAGCCGAGGTGAGTAAAACATTTAAACGTGTTAACCCTCACAAGGCTGCAGGCCCAGACGGCATCCCCAGCCGCGCCCTCAGAGCATGCGCAGACCAGCTGGCTTTTGTGTTTACGGACATATTCAATCAACCCCTATACCAGTCTGCTGTTCCCACATGCTTCAAGAGGGCCACCATTGTTCCTGTTCCCAAGAAAGCTAAGGTAACTGAGCTAAACGACTACCGCCCCGTAGCACTCACTTCCGTCATCATGAAGTGCTTTGAGAGACTAGTCAAGGACCATATCACCTCCACCCTACCTGACACCCTAGACCCACTCCAATTTGCTTACCGCCCAAATAGGTCCACAGACGATGCAATCTTAACCACACTGCACACTGCCCTAACCCATCTGGACAAGAGGAATACCTATGTGAGAATGCTGTTCATCGACTACAGCTCGGCATTTAACACCATAGTACCCTCTAAGCTCGTCATCAAGTTCGAGACCCTGGGTCTCGACCCCGCCCTGTGCAACTGGGTACTGGACTTCCTGACGGGCCGCCCCCAGGTGGTGTGGGTAGGCAACAACATCTCCACCCCGCTGATCCTCAACACTGGGGCCCCACAAGGGTGCGTTCTGAGCCCTCTCCTGTACTCCCTGTTCACCCACAACTGCGTGGCCACGCACGACTCCAACTCAATCATCAAGTTTGCGGACGACACAATAGTGGTAGGCTTGATTACCAACAACGACGAGACGGCCTACAGGGAGGAGGTGAGGGCCCTCGGAGTGTGGTGTCAGGAAAATAACCTCACACTCAACGTCAACAAAACCAAGGAGATGATTGTGGACATCAGGAAACAGCAGAGAGAACACCCCCCTATCCACATCGATGGAACAGTAGTGGAGAGGGCAGTAAGTTTTAAGTTCCTCGGCATACACATCACAGACAAACTGAATTGGTCCACTCACACAGACAGCATCGTGAAGAAGGCGCAGCAGCGCCTCTTCAACCTCAGGAGGCTGAAGAAATTCGGCTTGTCACCAAAAGCACTCACAAACTTCTACAGATGCACAATCGAGAGCATCCTGGCGGGCTGTATCACCTCCTGGTACGGCAACTGCTCAGCCCACAACCGTAAGGCTCTCCAGAGGGTAGTGAGGTCTGCACAACGCATCACCTGGGGCAAACTACCTGCCCTCCAGGACACCTACACCACCCGATGTTACAGGATGCCATAAAGATCATCAAGGACAACAACCACCTGAGCCACTGCCTGTTCACCCCGCTATCATCCAGAAGGCGAGGTCAGTACAGGTGCATCAAAGCTGGGACCGAGAGACTAAAAAACAGCTTCTATCTCAAGGCCATCAGACTGTTAAACAGCAACCACTAACATTGAGTGGCTGCTGCCAACACACTGACTCAACTCCAGCCACTTTAATGATGGGAAATGATGTAAAATATATCACTAGCCACTTTAAACAATGCTACCTAATATAATGTTTACATACCCTACATTATTCATCTCATATGTATACGTATATACTGTACTCTATATCATCTACGGCATCCTTATGTAATACATGCATCACTAGCCACTTTAACTATGCCACTTTGTTTACATACTCATCTCATATGTATATACTGTACTCGATACCATCTACTGTATCTTGCCTATGCTGCTCTGTACCATCACTCATTCATATATCATTATGTACATATTCTTTATCCCCTTACACTTGTGTATAAGACGATAGTTTTGGAATTGTTAGTTAGATTACTTGTTGGTTATTACTGCATTGTCGGAACTAGAAGCACAAGCATTTCGCTACACTCGCATTAACATCTGCTAACCATGTGTATGTGACAAATAAAATTTGATTTGATTTGATTTGATTTGTTAAAAGCATCATTATCTTGGCCAGTGTGAGGACAGAACTGAGATGATAGTAAAGAAACTCCAATTTTACATGTTTCCAAAAGCTTTATCTTGACCACAATACAGTAGAAAAAGTCATATAACACATTTGTTCTGTGTATTTTATGCGGGCTACTACCAAGTGTGATTTAATAGCCAAGCCAATTATACGCTGACCACTCATTTTTATAGCTGTTAGATTCAACTGGCTTAAACACACATTTACTATAGCTATGCAGGAATGGAAGCGTAGGAATGGAATCCCCTATTTGAACCGTTTCCAGTTCTGTTGGAATGTTAAACACACAGAGACTGTTCTAGAATCCTCTCAATTATCTGGGATTGGAATCATTGGATGCTTGGAATTCCTCCTAATCATCCAGAAAGGTTCCTTTTAGAGCCTTTCCTATGCCTGGTGTTGGGTCCGAGAGAGGAGAGTAGGAGGGGAGAGGAAGGGAGGGGAGACGAAGGGAGAGGAGAGGAGGAGAGGAGGAGAGGAAGGGAAGGGAGAGTAGGAGAGGAGAGGATGAGGGGAGAGGAAGGGAGGTGAGAGTAGGAGAGGAGGACCTGAGCCCTAGGACTATCTGGCCTGATGACTCCTTGCTGTCCCCAGTCCACCTGGCCTTGCTGCTGCTTCTCCAGTTTCAACTGTTCTGCCTGCGGCTATGGAATCCTGACCTGTTCACCGGATGTGCTACCTGTCCCAGACCTGCTGTAGAATGATAGGCCATCTTGGGGTCAACAAGACGTATGGTCGTATCTTGTGTAACTTCTTCTGGCCTGAAACAGGATGTTGTGGCTTACTGTACATTCTGTCACATTTGCCAGAGGACCAGTAAACCGAACCAAGCTGTTCCGGTTGCACATTTGCAGTCAATTCCTGGTGTGGGAACCAATTTTTCCTAACCATCATGTGTGCTGCCACTAGCTTCCCTGAGGCCATTCTACTGAGGGAAATCACAGCTCCCAGCTCCCAGTACTGTTTAGGGTGAAAATGTTTTTCAGCATTTGGACTTCCACAGGCGATCAGTTTCAAATGTCATGTAAAAGTTCTTCCTGTTACAGCAGGTGGGTGTTGCCCTTCTAGTGCCTACCACCCAGAGTCTCAAGGTGCTCTGGAGAGATTTCATCAGACTTTGACATCTGTGTGGAGAGCTTACTGCTTTGAGTTTGAGAAAGACTGGGATAAGTGGTCTTGTGCTGTTTGCCACGCTGGAGGTTGTTCAGGAATCTCTCGGTTTTAGTCTGAATGAGCTCGTGTTTGGACATCATGTCAGAGATCCTTTGAGCTTGCTGAGAGAGAGGTTGTTGCAGGGCAACACCTTAAAACACGAAAACCAATCTAAGGAACGTCTGAATGCGTCAATTCTTGTTTTTATAAGAAACATCAATGTGTTGGAAATTCCAAATTGTTTACATAGTCAACTTACACACAGCACTGACACACACACTCACCCCACCAGACATGCCACCAATCAAATTTACACAAGTATTCAGACACTTTACTCAGTACTTGTACTTTGTTGAAGCACTTTTGGCAGTGATTAGTCTAGTCTTCTTTTATTTGGGGAGTTTCTCCCATTTGTTCCTCTCAAGCTCTGTCAGGTTGGATGGGGAGCGTTGCTGCACTGCTATTTTCAGGTCTCTCCAGAGATGTCCGATCAGCTTCAAATCTGGGCTCTGGCTGCGCCACTCAAGGACATACAGAAACTATTCCAGAAGCCACTCCTGCTTTGTCTTGGCTGTATGCTTAGGGTTGTTGTCCTGTTGGAAGGGGAACATTTGCCTCAGTCTGAGGTCCTGCTCCCTCTGGAGCAGATTTTCATTAAGGATCTCTGTACTTTTCTCTGTTCTTCTTTCCATTGATCTTGATTAGTCTCCTAGTTCCTCCCGCTGAAAAACATCCCCACAGCATGATGCTGCCACCACCATGCTTCACTGTACGTTCCGGGTTTCCTCCAGACAGGACACTTGGCATTCAGGCCAAAGAGTTCAATCTTGGTTTCATCAGATCAGAGAATCTTGTTCCTCATTGTCTGAGAGTCTTTAGGTGCCTTTTGGCAAACTCCAAGCTGGCTGTCATGTGCCTTTTACTGAGGAGTGGCTTCCTAGTCTTGGTCAGTATCCGTGCTCAAATGAAATCTAATTTTATTTGTCACATACATATGCGCTCGATTGTGCATCTGTAAAAGTTTGAGAGTTTCAGGTGACAAGCCATATTTCTTCAGCCTGCTGAGGGTGAAGAGGTGCTGTTGTGCCTTCTTCACCACACTGTCTGAGAGGACCATTTCAGTTTGTCATTCATGTGTACACCGAGGAACTTGAAGCTTTCCACCTTCTCCACTGCAGTCAAGACAATGTGGATAGGGTGATGCTCCCTCTGCTCTTTCCTGAAGTCCACAATCATCTACTTTGTTTTGTTGATGTTGAGTGAGAGGTTATTTACCTGGCACCACACTCCCAGAGCCCTCACCTCCTCCCTGTAGTCTGTCTCGTCATTGTTGGTAATCAAGCCTGCTACTGTTGTGTCATCTGCAAACTTGATGATTGAGTTGGAGGCGTGCTTGGCCATGCAGTTATGGGTGAACAGGGAGTACAGGAGGGGGCTGAGCACGCACCCTTGTGGGGCCCCTGGTTTCAGCAAAATGGGGGTGTCGGTAAGGAAGTCTAGGATCCAGTTGCACAGGGTGGTGTCCCAGAGCCTCGAGCTTAATGATAAGCTAGGAGGGTACTATGGTGTTGAATGCTGAGCTATATTCAATGTACAGCATTCTTACATATGTATTCCTCTTGTCTAGAAGGGATAGGGCAGTGTGATGGCGATTGCATTGTCTGTGAATCTATTGGGGCGGTATGCAAGTGAGTCTAGGATGACAGGTTAGGTAGAGGTGATATGATCCTTGACTAGTCTCTCTAAGCACTTCACGATGACATAAGTGAGTGCTATGGGGCAACAGTCATTAAGTTCAGTTACCTTTGCTTTCTTGGGTACAGTATTAATGGTTGACATCTTGAAGCATGTGGGGACAGCAGACTGGGATAGGGAGAGATTGAATATGTAAGTTTAAGCGAAAATGGCGCGAACGGAGAGGGCTGCCTCACTTCTTGTTCTTAGGAAACTTCGCCGTATTTGTTTTTTTATGTAGTTTTTCTTTCTTTCTTTCTTGTTTTTATTACATACAGCCGGCAGGAACTATTGGATATCAGAGTGGAATGAAGGAAATAAAATAAATAATTCTCTCTATGACATTTCACATTCTTAAAATGAAGTGGTTATCCTAGCTGACCTAAGACAGGGAATTTTTACTAGGATTAAATGTCAGGAATTGTGAAAAACTGAGTTTAAATGTATTTGGCTAAGGTGTATGTAAACCTCCGACTTCAAGTGTATATACTGTATTCTATTCCACTGTATTTTAGACAATGCGACTCTGACATTATCGTCCTAATACTTATATTTCTTAAATCCATTATTTTACTTTTAGATGTGTGTTTTGCTGTGAAATGTTAGACACTACTGTACTGTTGGTGTAACGGTTCTCGTCTGTCGATGGAGAAGCGGACGAAAATGCAGCGTGGTGGTTATTCATGTTCTTTAATGAAATGAACTAGACATGAAATAACTAACAATACAAAAACAACAAACGGACCATGAAAACCTATACAGCCTATCTGGTGACAACAAACACAGAGACAGGAACAATCACCCACGAAACACTCAAAGAATATGGCTGCCTAAATATGGTTCCCAATCAGAGACAACGATAAACACCTGTCTCTGCTTGAGAACCACTCCAGACAGCCATAGACTATGCTAGATACCCCCACTAAGCCACACACCCAACACCCAACAAAACCCCAAGACAAAACACACCACAATAAACCCATGTCACACCCTGGCCTGACCAAATAAATGAAGACAAACACAATATACTTCGACCAGGGCGTGACAGTTGGAGCTAGGAACACAATCATTTAATTAGATATTACTGCACTGTTGGAGCTAGGAACACAAGCATTTAGTTAGATATTACTACACTGTTGGAGCTAGGAACACAATAATTTAGTTAGATATTACTTTACTGTTGGAGCTAAGAACGCAATCATTTAGTTAGATATTACTGCACTGTTGGAGCTAAGAACACAAGCATTTAGTTAGATATTACTGCACTGTTGGAGCTAAGAACACAAGCATTTAGTTAGATATTACTACACTGTTGGAGCTAAGAACACAAGCATTTAGTTAGATATTACTACACTGTTGGAGCTAAGAACACAAGCATTTAGTTAGATATTACTGCACTGTTGGAGCTAAGAACACAAGCATTTAGTTAGATATTACTACACTGTTGGAGCTAAGAACACAAGCATTTAGTTAGATATTACTACACTGTTGGAGCTAAGAACACAAGCATTTAGTTAGATATTACTACACTGTTGGAGCTAGGAACACAAGCATTTAGTTAGATATTACTGCACTGTTGGAGCTAGGAACACAAGCATTTAGTTAGATATTACTGCACTGTTGGAGCTAGGAACACAATCATTTAGTTAGATATTACTGCACTTTTGGAGCTAGGAACACAATCATTTAGTTAGACACTACTGCACTGTTGGAGCTAGGAACACAATTATTTAGTTAGATATTACTGCACTGTTGGAGCTAGGAACACAATCATTTAGTTAGACACTACTGCACTGTTGGAGCTAGGAACACAATGATTTAGTTAGATATTACTGCACTGTTGGAGCTAGAAACACAAGCATTTAGTTATATATTACTGCACTGTTGGAGCTAGGAACACAATGATTTAGTTAGATATTACTGCACTGTTGGAGCTAGAAACACAAGCATTTAGTTAGATATTACTGCACTGTTGCAGCTAGGAACACAAGCATTTAGTTAGATACTACTACACTGTTGGAGCTAGGAACACAAGCATTTCGCTACACCAGCAACAACCTCTGCTAAACATGTATGTGACCAATAAAATTTGATTTTATGTATTCACATGTTTATACCGCCTTCTCACATGTGGAAATCTTTCATCAAATCAAATGTATTAGTCACATCCACGTGTTTAGCAGATATTATTGTGGGTGTTTTATTTTTATTTTACCTTTATTTAACTAAGCAAGTCAGTTAAGAACAAATTATTATTTTCAATGATGGCCTAGGAACAGTGGGTTAACTGCCTGTTCAGGGGCAGAACGACAGATTTGTACCTTGTCAGCTCGGGGGTTTGAACTTGAAACCTTCCGGTTACTAGTCCAACGCTCTAACCACTAGGCTACCCTGCCGCCCGGTAGCAAAATGCTTGTGCTTCTAGCGACAGTGCAGTAAAATCTGACAAGTTATATCTAAAAGTTTTACAACATATACCCAAAAAACAAGTAAATTAAAGTAAGGAATGGATTAAGCACATGCATTGAATACACGTCCTGGTAATCTGTCAAGTCAAACTTTATTTGTCACATGCGCCGAATACAGCAAGTGTAGACCTTACCATGAAATGTTCACTTACAAGCCCTTACCCAACAGTGCAGTTCCAGAATAGTTAAGAAAATAGATACTAAATAAAATAAAATAATAAAAATAAAAAAATCAAATCAAATGTAACAATAAAATAACAATAATGAGGCTATATACAGGGGGTACCGGTACAGATTCAGTGTGGAGGCTATATACAGGGTACCGGTACAGATTCAGTGTGGAGACTATATACAGGGGGTACCGGTACAGATTCAGTGTGGAGACTATATACAGGGGGTACCGGTACAGGTTCAGTGTGCGGGGGTGCAGGTTAGTTGAGGTCATTTGTACAGGTAGGGGGGAAGTGACTATGCATAGCTAATAAACAGCAAGTAGCAGCAGTGTACAAAACAAATGGAGGGGGTGTCAATGTACGTAAATAGTCTGGTGGCCATTTTATTAATTGTCCAGCAATCTTATGGCTTTGGGGTTAGAAGCTGCCAAGGAGCACTTCGGTGCCAGACTTGGCGCTCCGGCACCACCCGCCATGCAGTAGCTTTGTGAATGTTGACCTGTGAATGTTGTCCGTAATAGTTTTCAAGCCCTGCCTCATCCGACGGGCGTCAGAGCCGGTGTTGTAGGATTCAATCTTAGTCCTGTATTGATGCTTTGCCTGTTTGATGGTTCGTCTGAGGGCATAGCGGGATTTCTTATAATTCGTCATCTATAAGTCTTTCCTAGGTACATCAAATCAAATCAAATGTTATTTGTCACATACACATGGTTAGCAGATGTTAATGCGAGTGTATCAAAATGCTTGTGCTTCTAGTTCCGACAATGCAGTAATAACCAACGAGTAATCTAACCTAACAATTACAAAACTACTACCTTATACACAAGTGTAAAGGGATAAAGAATATGTACATAAAGATATATGAATGAGTGATGGTACAGAGCAGCATAGGCAAGATGCAGTAGATGGTATCGAGTACAGTATATACATATGAGATGAGTATGTAAACAAAGTGGCATAGTTAAAGTGGCTAGTGATACATGTATTACATAAAGATGCAGTAGATGATATAGAGTACAGTATATACGTATACATATGAGATGAATAATGTAGGGTATGTAAACATTATATTAGGTAGCATTGTTTAAAGTGGCTAGTGATATATTTTTACATCATTTCCCATCAATTCCCATTATTAAAGTGGCTGGAGTTGACCAGTGAGCCTCGCCTTATCTCAGCTCACTGGTCACCAAAGCAACACCCACCTGTAGCACATTCTCCAGCAGGTATAATTCACTGGTCATCCCCAAAGCCAACACCTCATCTGGCCACCTTTCCTTCCAGTTCTCTGCTGCCAATGACTGGAAAGAATTGCAAAAATCACTGAAGCTGGAGACTAACTTTAAGCATCAGCTGTCAGAGCAGCTTACTGATCACTGTACCTGTACATAGCCCATCTGTTATAGCACACTCAACTACCTCATATTGTTATTTATTTTTGGCTCTTTTGCACCCTTATATCTTTACTTGCACATCATCATCTGCAAATCTTTCACTCCAGTGTAAATGCTAAATTGTAATTATTTTGCCACTATGGCCTTTTCATTGCCTTACCTCCCTAATCTTACCTCATTTGCACACACTGTACATAGATTTTTCTATTGTGTTATTGACTGTACGTTTGTTTATCTCATGTGTAATGCTGGGATGTTGTTTTTGTTGTACTGCTTGACTTTATCTTGGCCAGGTCGCAGATGTAAATGAGAACTTGTTCTCAACTGGTTTACCTGGTTAAATAAAGCTGAAAAAAGTGACATGCTGGTAGAAATGAAGTAAAACGGATTGAAGTTTGCCTGCATTAAAGTCACCAGCCACTAGGAGTGCCGCTTCTGGATGTGCATATTCTTATTTGCTTATGGCCTTATACAGCTCGTTGAGTGCAGTCTTGGTGCCAGCATCAGTTTGTGGTGGTAAATAGACAGCTATGAATAATATAGATGAGAACTCTCTTCGTAGATACAGCTTATCATGAGGTTTCTACCTCAGTTGAGCAATACCTCAAGACGTCTTTATTAATATTAGACATTGCGCCTCAGCAGTTATTGACAAATATAAATAAACCCCCGCATCTCGTCTTATCAGGTGCAGCTGCTCTGTCTTACCGATTCACGGAGAAGCCAGCCAGCGCTATATTATCCTTGTTGTCATTCAGCCATGTCTCAATGAAACATAAGATATTACAGTTTTTAATGTCCCATTTGGTAGGATAGTCTTAATCGTAGATCATCCAGTTTGTTTCCCAATGATTGCACGTTGGCCAATAATACGGAGGGTAGTAGTGATTTACCTACTCGATGGAGAGTAGGTAAAGGCAACCCGCCCTTCTTCCCTTTTCCTACGTCTTTTCTTCACTCTGATGACAGGGATTTGGGCCTTATCTTGACAAAGCAGTATATCCTTCACGTCAGACTCATTAAAGAAAAATCCTTTGTCCAATTCGAGAGACAGATGGCTCTGGCTTGCTGATAACATCTGATCTGATGAGAATCCTATTTCCACAGATGGCTCTGGCTTGCTGATAACATCTGATCTGATGAGACTCCTCTTTCCACAGATGGCTCTGGCTTGCTGATAACATCTGATCTGATGAGAATCCTCTTTCCACAGATGGCTCTGGCTTGCTGATAACATCTGATCTGATGAGAATCCTCTTTCCACAGATGGCTCTGGCTTGCTGATAACATCTGATCAGATGAGAATCCTCTTTCCACAGATGGCTCTGGCTTGATGATAACATCTGATGAGACTCCTCTTTCCACAGATGGCTCTGGATTGCGGATAACATTCGATCTGACGATCCACAGATGGCTACTCTATTACTGACTATACTCAATACAACTTCCAATGTCAAATATAAATAATTTGAGATTCTGTAATTGATAAACAATGTTAGTTCCCAACCAGACAATTTCTACAAAACAAATCTGTTTTCCTCAGTGAATGCTTGATGATGTTTTGTCCTCTGTGTAATGTTTGGTGAATGCTTGGTGTTGTTTTGTCCTCAGTGTAATGTTTGGTGAATGCTTAGTGTTGTGTTGTCCTCAGTGTAATGTTTGGTGAATGCTTGGTGTTGTTTTGTCCTCAGTGTAATGTTTGGTGAATGCTTGGTGTTGTTTTGTCCTCAGTGTAATGTTTGGTGAATGCTTGGTGTTGTTTTGTCCTCAGTGTACTGTTTGGTGAATGCTTGGTGTTGTTTTGTCCTCAGTGTAATATTTGGTGAATGCTTGGTGTTGTTTTGTCCTCAGTGTAATGTTTGGTGAATGCTTGGTGTTGTTTTGTCCTCAGTGTAATGTTAGGTGAATGCTTGGTGTTGTTTTGTCCTCAGTGTAATGTTTGGTGAATGCTTGGTGTTGTTTTGTCCTCAGTGTACTGTTTGGTGAATGCTTAGTGTTGTGTTGTCCTCAGTCCTCCTTTGAATTATGTGTGTACCATGAACACATGTTAACCTGAGTTACTGTGTGCAATGATTAATTTCTAAACGACCATCATTGAGTCCATCCTCACCTCCTCCATCACTGCAACGGATTGTCTGGTCTGCTGAGAGAGTCATTGGCTCCCACCTGAACTCCATTAGAGGTTTTGCATGTCTATAGGGCAAGAAAGCGTGCAGGAATCCTAGCTGATCCTTTCCACCCCAGAATCCAAAGTATCCCGTGGCAAACTGACCCCTTCCACACCCTCTTCCAAAGACACCACCTCCACACGCTCTCCCAAAGATTCCCCTTTGGCAAACAGTTCAGGCCCATCACAACCAAAAGCTACCTGAATCATTTTTCCCCCCTGCCTTGGCCCTCACCAACCGTCCACCTGGTCCACCATGATCCTTTCCCCTGCCGTGGCCCTCACCAACCGTCCACCTGGTCCACCATGATCCTTTCCACCTGCCGCATGATCCTTTCCACCTGCCGTGGCCCTCAACAACCGTCCACCTGGTCCACCATGATCCTTTCCCCCTGCCGTGGCCCTCACCAACCGTCCACCTGGTCCACCATGATCCTTTCCACCTGCCGTGGCCCTCACCAACCGTCCACCTGGTCCACCATGATCCTTTCCACCTGCCGCATGATCCTTTCCACCTGCCGTGGCCCTCACCAACCGTCCACCTGGTCCACCATGATCCTTTCCCCTGCCGTGGCCCTCACCAACCGTCCACCTGGTCCACCATGATCCTTTCCACCTGCCGTGGCCCTCACCAACCGTCCACCTGGTCCACCATGATCCTTTCCACCTGCCGCATGATCCTTTCCACCTGCCGTGGCCCTCACCAACCGTCCACCTGGTCCACCATGATCCTTTCCACCTGCCGCATGATCCTTTCCACCTGCCGTGGCCCTCACCAACCGTCCACCTGGTCCACCATGATCCTTTCCCCCTGCCGTGGCCCTCACCAAACGTCCACCTGGTCCACCATGATCCTTTCCACCTGACGCATGATCCTTTCCCTCCCAGAATCCAAAGTATCCCGTGGCAAACTGACCCCTTCCACCCCCTCTTCCAAAGACACCACCTCCACACACTCTCCCAAATATTCCCCTTTTGCAAACAGTTCAGGTCCATCACAACCAAAAGCTACCTGAACAATTTTTCCCCCCTGCCTTGGCCCTCACCAACCGTCCACCTGGTCCACCATGATCCTTTCCACCTGCCGTGGCCCTCACCAACCGTCCACCTGGTCCACCATGATCCTTTCCACCTGCCGCATGATCCTTTCCACCTGCCGTGGCCCTCACCAACCGTCCACCTGGTCCACCATGATCCTTTCCACCTGCCGCATGATCCTTTCCCCCTGCCGTGGCCCTCACCAACCGTCCACCTGGTGCACCATGATCCTTTCCACCTGCCGTGGCCCTCACCAACCGTCCACCTGGTCCACCATGATCCTTTCCACCTGCCGTGGCCCTCACCAACCGTCCACCTGGTCCACCATGATCCTTTCCACCTTTTTGCATGATCCTTTCCACCTGCCTTGGCCCTCACCAACCGTCCACCTGGTGCACCATGATCCTTTCCACCTGCCGTGGCCCTCACCAACAGTCCACCTGGTCCACCATGATCCTTTCCACCTGCCGTGGATCTCACCAACCATCCACCTGGTCCACCATGATCCTTTCCACCTGCCTTGGCCCTCACCAACCGTCCACCTGGTCCACCATGATCCTTTCCACCTGCCTTGGCCCTCACCAACCGTCCACCTGGTCCACCATGATCTTTTCCACCTGCCGTGGCCCTCACCAACCGTCCACCTGGTCCACCATGATCCTTTCCACTGCCGCATGATCCTTTCCACCTGCCGTGGCCCTCACCAACTGTCCACCTGGTCCACCATGATCCTTTCCACCTGCCGTGGCCCTCACCAACTGTCCACCTGGTCCACCATGATCCTTTCCACCTGCCGCAGGATCCTTTCCACCTGCCGTGGCCCTCACCAACTGTCCACCTGGTCCACCATGATCCTTTCCACCTGCCACATGATCCTTTCCCCCTGCACTGGCCCTCACCAACCGTCCACCTGGTCCACCATGATCCTTTCCCCCCACCATGCACTGGCCCTCACCAACCGTCCACCTGGTCCACCATGATCCTTTCCCCCATGATCCTGCACTGGCCCTCACCAACTGTCCACCTGGTCCACCATGATCCTTTCCCCCTGCACTGGCCCCTCACCAACCGTCCACCTGGTCCACCATGATCCTTTCCCCCTGCACTGGCCCTCACCAACTGTCCACCTGGTCCACCATGATCCTTTCCCCCTGCACTGGCCCTCACCAACCGTCCACCTGGTCCACCATGATCCTTTCCCCCTGCACTGGCCCTCACCAACCGTCCACCTGGTCCACCATGATCCTTTCCCCCTGCACTGGCCCTCACCAACTGTCCACCTGGTCCACCATGATCCTTTCCCCCTGCTGGCCCTCACCAACCGTCCACCTGGTCCACCATGATCCTTTCCACCTGCCGTGGCCCTCACCAACCGTCCACCTGGTCCACCATGATCCTTTCCTCCCATGGATCCTTTCCACCTGCCGCACTGGCCCTCACCAACTGTCCACCTGGTCCACCATGATCCTTTCCCCCTGCCGTGGCCCTCACCAACCGTCCACCTGGTCCACCATGATCTTTTCCACCTGCCGCATGATCCTTTCCACCTGCC
The DNA here is from genome assembly GCF_036934945.1 of Oncorhynchus masou masou. Classification (NCBI taxonomy): domain Eukaryota; kingdom Metazoa; phylum Chordata; class Actinopteri; order Salmoniformes; family Salmonidae; genus Oncorhynchus; species Oncorhynchus masou. Next base: position 93,116,197 of record NC_088216.1, read on the forward strand.
GTGGCCCTCACCAACCGTCCACCTGGTCCACCATGATCCTTTCCACCTGCCGTGGCCCTCACCAACCGTCCACCTGGTCCACCATGATCCTTTCCCCCTGCCGTGGCCCTCACCAACCGTCCACCTGGTCCACCATGATCCTTTCCACCTGCCGTGGCCCTCACCAACCATCCACCTGGTCCACCATGATCCTTTCCACCTGCCGCATGATCCTTTCCACCTGCCGTTTTCCCTCATCAACCGTCCAACTGGTCCACCATGATCCTTTCCCCCTGCCGTGGCCCTCACCAACCGTCCACCTGGTCCACCATGATCCTTTCCACCTGCCGTGGCCTTTACCAACTGTCCACCTGGTCCACCATGATCCTTTCCACCTGCCGCAGGATCCTTTCCACCTGCCGTGGCCCTCACCAACTGTCCACCTGGTCCACCATGATCCTTTCCACATGCCTTGGCCCTCACCAACTGTCCACCTGGTCCACCATGATCCTTTCCACCTGCCGTGGCCCTCACCAACCGTCCACCTGGTCCACCATGATCCTTTCCACCTGCCGTGGCCCTCACCAACCGTCCACCTGGTCCACCATGATCCTTTCCACCTGCCGTGGCCTTTACCAACCGTCCACCTGGTCCACCATGATCCTTTCCACCTGCCGCATGATCCTTTCCCCCTGCACTGGCCCTCACCAACCGTCCACCTGGTCCACCATGATCCTTTCCACCTGCCGCATGATCCTTTCCCCCTGCCGTGGCCCTCACCAACCGTCCACCTGGTCCACCATGATCCTTTCCCCCTGCCGTGGCCCTCACCAACCGTCCACCTGGTCCACCATGATCCTTTCCACCTGCCGCATGATCCTTTCCCCCTGCCGTGGCCCTCACCAACCGTCCACCTGGTCCACCATGATCCTTTCCACCTGCCTTGACCCTCACCAACCGTCCACCTGGTCCACCATGATCCTTTCCACCTGCCGTGGCCCTCACCAACCGTCCACCTGGTCCATCATGATCCTTTCCACCTGCCGTGGCCCTCACCAACCGTCTGCCTGGTCCATCATGATCCTTTCCACCTGCCGTGGCCCTCACCAACCGTCCACCTGGTCCATCATGATCCTTTCCACCTGCCGTGGCCCTCACCAACCGTCTGCCTGGTCCATCATGATCCTTTCCACCTGCCGCATGATCCTTTCCACCTGCCGTGGCCTTCACCAACCATCCATCATGATCCTTTCCACCTGCCGTGGCCCTCACCAACCGTCCACCTTGTCCACCATGATCCTTTCCACCTGCCGTGGCCCTCACCAACTGTCCACCTGGTCCACCATGATCCTTTCCCCTGCCGTGGCCCTCACCAACCATCCACCATGATCCTTTCCACCTGCCGTGGCCCTCACCAACCATCCACCATGATCCTTTCCACCTTCCGTGGCCCTCATCAACCATCCACCATGATCCTTTCCACCTTCCGTGGCCCTCACCAACCGTCCACCTGGTCCACCATGATCCTTTCCCCCTCCACAGACTATGTACCCAACACTAATACCCCAGATTGTCCTACATTCATCATTTATAATGTAAATCATAGTATACATAGTGTAGTCTATAGTTTTTAGCTTACAGTGTATGTTTATCTGTGGAAATTCTGCGTTGATATATTTTGTCTGTTTAATCTATTTATTGTTGCAGCACCATTTCACAGAATCAAATTCCTGTACATGCAAATGTTTGGGGGGATAAAGCTGATTCTGACATTAACATTGTTGGTTATCCTACCAGTTTGTATTATATTATTTGGGACTGTTTATGTACTGGATGAACTGTAGCAGGTAGCTGATTCTCCCGTTTATGTCTTCATAGAATTCTAAATCCATGTGTGTGTGTGTGTGTGTGTGTGTGTCCTTGGGCTTGATATCTGAAATATTGGATCCTGCTTTCAATTAGTGGACTCGTTTTATGTTTTATGCTAGAGCTGAATGTCTGCTATTCATTTTACAGAAACACTTAGCTTGCTAATTACTTATTAATCAGAAACCCATAAAGACCATAAATCTGTCCTCCCGATTCCTGCTTACAAGCACAAACTAAAGCAGGAAGCACCAGTGACTAGATCAATAAAAAAAGTGGACAGATGAAGCAGATCCTAAGCTACAGGACTGTTTTGCTAGCACAGACTGGAATATGTTCCGGGATCCCTCTGATGGCATTGAGGAGTACACCACATCAGTCACTGGCTTCATCAATAAGTGCATCGATGACGTCGTCCCCACTGTGACCGTACGTACATACCCCAAAGAGAAAAAATGGATTACAGGCAACATCGAACACTGAGCTAAAGGCTCGAACTGCCGCTTTCAAGGTGCAGGACTCTAACCCGGAAGCTTATAAGAAATCCCACTATGCCCTCCGACGAACCATCAAACAGGCAAAGCTTCAATACAGTACTAAGATTGAATCGTACTACACCGGCTCTGACGCTCATCGGATGTGGCAGGGCTTGCAAATCATTATAGACTATGAAGGGAAGCACAGCCGAGAGCTAGCCAGTGACACAAGCCTATCAGATGAGCTAAACCACTTCTATGCTCGCTTCAAGGCAAATAACACTGAAACATGCATGAGAGCACCAGATGTTCCAGAAGACTCTGTGATAACGCTCTCCGCAGCTGATGTGAGTAAGACCTTTAAACAGGGCCGCAGAGCTAGACGGATTACCAGGATGTGCACTGCGAGCATGAGCTGACCAACTGGCAAGTGTCTTCATTGACATTTTCAAACTCTCCCTGTCCAAGTCTCTAATACCAACATGTTTCAAGCAGACCACCATAGGGCCTGTGCCCAAGAACACTAAGGTAACCTGCCTAAATGAGTACCAACCGATAGCATTCATGTCAGTAGCCATGAAAGGCTGGTCATGGCTCACATCAACACCATTATCTCAGAAACCCTAGACCCACTCCAATTATCATACCACCCCAACAGTTTCACAGATGATGCAATCTCTATTGCACTCCACACTGCCCTTTCACACTTGGACAAAAGGAACACCTATGCTGGAATGCTATTCATTGACTACAACTCAGCCTTTAAACCCATAGTGCCCTCAAAGCTCATCAATAAGCTAAGGACCCTGGGACTAAACACCTCCCTCTGCAACTGGATCCTGGACTTCCTGACTGGACAACCCAGGTGATAAGAGTAGGCAACAACACATCTGCCACACTGATTCTCAACACAGGGGCCCCTCAGGGGTGTGTGCTCAGTCCCCTCCTGTACTCCCTGTTCACCCACAACTGCATGGCCAGGGACGACTCCAACACCATCATTAAGTTTGCTGATGACACAACAGTGGTAGGCCTGATCACTAACAATGATGAGACAGCCTATAGGGAGGAGGTCAGAGACCTGACCGTGTGGTGCAAGGACAACAACCTCTCCCTCAATGTGATCAAGACAAAGGAGATGATTGTGGACTACAGGAAAAGGAGGGCCGAGCACACCCCCATTCTCATTGGCGGGGCTGTAGTGGAGATGATTGAGAGCTTCAAGTTCCTTGGTGTCCACATCTCCAACAAGCTATCATGCTTCAAACACACCAAGACAGTCGTGAAGAGGGAACGACACAGCCTATTCCCCCTCAGGATGCTGAAAAGATTTGGAATGGTTCCTCCTAAAAAGGTTCTACAGCTGTTACCATTGAGAGCATCCTGACAGGTTGCATCACTGCCTGGTATGGCAACTGCTCGACCTCCGAACGCAAGGCACTACAGAGGGTTGTGCGTACGGCCCAGTACATCACTGGGGCCAAGCTTCCTGCCATCCAGGACCTCTATACCAGGCGGTGTCAGAGGAAGGTCCTAGAAATTGTCAAAGACTCCAGCCACCCTAGTCATAGACTGTTTTGTCTGCTACCGCACGGTAAGCGGTACCGGCCCATTACATTTAGGACCAAAAGATCACATCTACCCCAAAGCATAATATTCCTGAACAGTTAATTAAATGGCTACCTAGACATTTTGCTTTGCCACCCCCCTCTTTTACACTGCTGCTACTCTGTCTATTATCTATGCATAGTCACTTTAACTCTACCTAAATGTACATATCACCTCAATTACCTCGACTAACCGGTGCCCCCGCATATTGAGTCTGTACTGGTACCCACTGTATATAGCCTAGCTATTGTTATTTTACTGCAGCTCTTTAATTATATGTTGAGTTGAGTTTATTTTTATTTTTACTGGGACAGTGCACATTAATCAACGTTTCAGTAAAAGTGCCGGTTTTAGCCAGCCGGCTAATTTTCAACCGCAGTCCCTGGGCAGGTTATTAAAAACAGTTACAATATAGACAATAGCAAAATAGAACAAGCAAGACATAGCAACATAGGACAAGCAAGACGTAGCATACAGACAGAGCAACATAGAGCAAAAAGCAGCAAGACAAAATTCATAAAAGCAACAAAGTGTTTCCACACCTCACAAGCTACAGACAACAGACAACATGGAAAGCGGCAACACACAGCTAGGGACCATGTTCACAAATCTGATTGACCTTTAGCCATGTCTTCAAGCATTTTGTGAAAGTGTGATACATGGGAAGCTCTCACAGAGAATGCAGATTTACTAAAGGTGCTTTTCCTTAGGGGAACTATACAGTCACCTCTCATGGCAGACCTTGTGGATCTGCTGCCAAATGTCTGGGTTTTTTGTTTAACAAAAATATTGAGTGGAGGGGGAGCCAGGCCATTAAGGATCTTGAATACAAGACATGCGTCGGTGTATTGCACAATATTTTCCCAACTCAAGAGCTCATGCTTTCTAAGGATGTGACAATGATGATGGCTATTGGGCTTCCTATCAAGCACTTTGAGAGCCTGTTTGTAGACAGACTGAATAGGTTTTAATCGTATAAATCGGAAATTAGCTAGGTTGAATTTAGTTATTTGAATTACCTTTTTCACATGCTTTTTAAAAGAGAGGTTGGAATCAAGTATGATGCCAAGGTACTTAAAATTGGATACCACCTGGAGCTTCTCCCCTGACACATAGACATCTGGCTCAGTAGCATCTGTTGCCCTCTTTGTGAAGAACATGCAAACAGTTTTTTTTTCACATTGAGATGCAAACACGAGTCACTGAGCCACTTTGTAACCTGGACCATTACAGTAGTGAGTTCTTGTGCAGCTTGTTGTTTGCTCTTTGCATGCACATATATCACTGTATCATCTGCATACATTTGAACTTCAGACCCAGTACAGACAGAAGGCAGATCATTAACGTACAGGCTGAACAGGAGGGGCCCCAGTATTGACCCTTGGGGCACGCCCACATCATAGCTACGATAGGGCGACAGCTCATTGCTCACTCTGACAGACTGAGTTCTGCCTTCAAGGTATGATTTCATCCATCTCAAGGCATCAGGGGAAAAGTTGAACTTTGACAATTTTGTGATGAGAATCTCATGGTTAACAGTATCAAAAGCCTTCCTTAGGTCCAGAAACACAGCCCCAACAGCACCCCTTTGTCCATCTTGGACTTCACATTTTCCAGAAGAAAGCAGTTGGCCGTTTCTGTGGAGTGTTTCGCTCTGAAGCCAAACTGCATGGAGTGTAATGTGAAGGGGCTGTTGTTGAGGTGGGCAATCAGTTGTTCTGCTACACACTTTTCAACAACCTTTGACACCACAGGTAGTATACTAATGGGCCTGTAGTTTCTCACGTCAGCAGGGTCGCCTGATTTAAAGATGGCCGTTATTATGGCCGACTTCCATACCCTTGGAAACACACCGAGACCAATAGATGTGTTGGTGACCTTAGTAATGGGGCCAATGAGTGACTCTTTGTAGTTTTTAAGAAAGGTAGAGTCCATCCCAAACACATCTTTGGCTTTAGAGTTCTTTAGTGAGCTAATCACCTTGTTCACCTTTGACTCAGAAACCTCCCTTATGATGAAGACAGGTTGAGTGTCATTCACTAGCACTGAGCCCAAGAAACCGGTGGAATATGTTAGTAACCCAAGAAATGTTATTAACCCAAGAAATATGTTATTTTCATTTCTGATTTTTTACGTAACACATATTTGTCTTAAAACTGCAATGTTGGTTAATGAAGTGGTGATTAAAGAGCTTAGCCATGTGCTTCTTGTCAGTAACAACCACATCATCACCATTAAGGGACTTGGGCAGCTGTGAGGAGGAGTGCTTATTCCGCAGGTTGAACTGTTTTCCAGAACTTCTTGGGGTTAAACCCACAGAGAGAGAAGTGCTCCTAAAAGTAACTGACTTTGGCCTTCTGGATAGCCTGAGTGACTTATTTCTCATTTCCCTGAACGAGAGCCAGTCAGCCTTTCTCCAAATGCAATTCTTAAGGTGGAGTAACTCTGCAAAATCACGGTCGAACCAGGAGCTGAACCTGTTTTTTATTCTCATTTTCTTTATGGGGCGTGTTAATAATACCACTGAAAATATAAAAAAAGAAGGTCCAAGCGTCTTCGACAGAGGGGATCAAGCTGATTCTATTCCAATTTACAGAGGCCAGTTCATGAAGGAAGGCTTGCTCAGTCAAGCTTTTTAGTGTCTATGACAAATCAGGACAGGTAGTTTCACTGAGCAGCCATTGCGACCACAGGCTGTTAAACAGTGATCACTAAGGTCATTACAGAAAACACCAGACTGATACCTATCAGGATTATTTGTGATGTTAACTGAGGAGAGCAGCTTTTTCTGGGTGTTTGGAGTCATACCTTGTGGGATTGGTAATAATCTGATAAAGATTTAGGGAGTCCCATTGCTTTCGGACTTGGTCAGGTAGTTTAAACATGTCCCCGTTTAGGTCACCTAGCAGGACAAATTCAGACTTAGTGTACAGGGCCAGGAGAGAGCTTAGGGCAAATAGGGCACAGGCTGGTGATGATGGAGGACGATAATGCCCAGCAACAGTCAATAAAGAGCAATTTGAAAGTTTAATGCATAAAACCAGCAAATCAAATTGTTTGGGGACAGACTTGGTGGAGACAACCAAGCACTGAAGGCGATCCTTGGTAAAGATTGCCATTCCCCCACCTTTGGAAGATCTGTCTTGCTAAAAAAGGTTATAACCAGAAAGGTTAAAATCAGTATTCAAAAAACTCTTCCTTAACCACGTCTAAGTAATGACCAACACATCTGGATTGGAGCTGTGAACCCACACGTTGAAATGATCCATTTTAGGTAATAGTGTTAACGTGCAGAAAACCCAGGCTTTTACGAGAGCAGAAATCAGTGAAGCAGATAGAGCACAAGTCAGAATTGGGGCTAGCAACTGTAGATGGCCCAGGATGTACATGCACATTTCCAGATATCATCAACAGTAATACAATCAGGGAACGGCAGAAGACAGGGAGAGGTCTGCAGCGCTGATTTATGACATCTGAATGTGCATTAGAGAGCAACAAGATCATATTGTACAGCAATTTCATCAGGTAACATGAATACAAAGCCGGCAAGAGGTGGTTAGAATAGGATGGGAGGCCAAGAGTCTGTGTAACCAATAGAGAGTCAGAGTCCCGAGTGTGGTAACAAACAGTCTGTTCAACGTTTGGGTAAAGAAGGTTTCTAGTCAACAAGGCACGCAGGAGTCATGTGGCAAATAGCAAAAGGCACAATATAAAAATATATATAATGACTTGGGGCTAGCTATTCTAAGTTCAGAGTCACTCGCCCTAACAGTGTGTGTGTGCTGGAGGTGTGCCGAAGCTTGGGAGAGAGGGGGGAGTGTGGTTGGGGTATCAGTACCAGACAGGGGGAGACAAGCCAGGGCAGACAATGAACAGATTGTCAGGTAGGAGCAGGCAACGGGAGTAAGTGTCACACCCACTTGGGAGAAGCTTTTTTTCTGGAGGCAGATTTCTTGTAGAAAATGCCAGTGAATGGTCTTCCAACAGCAGGAGGGGCCTTCAAAGACTCCTGCCAATTGTTGGGCCCAAAGGTCTCGACAGCTTTTACTGCACACCTCAGTGCTAATGGAAGTTGTATCTGGTCCGTCCTTTCAAGCCTGGCAGCTCAGTTCCAAGTTGGATGGTGTCCTCAGGTCTCTCCTGTTTGTTTGCTAGCACACACTCCATTTGGATTGGAAAAAGGAAACCTTGGTAGAAGTAATCTCTCTGTTTAATTTTGGACAAAATAGTTTTGAAGGTTTGGAGTTTTGATCTGGAGCGAAGGCCATGCTGTAGAGGGTAGCATCCTGCATATGTCCCTGCCGAAAAATCAAAATGTATCTAACTCCAAATCTATTCTTTTGTAAAAAACATGTTGGAAAATGTGAGAGCTCACATGCAGCTGTGTCTCTCTCTCTGAGGGTGGTGGGACCTTCCCATCAGCTTCCTCTACTTTTGGTTACTTAGAAAATGACAGGATTTGGCACAACTTTCCTCCAGCCAAAATGTTGCCCAAAATAAAAGAGACCCCCTTCAGTGATAGGCTAGGCCTCACCCCAACGACAACGGAACCAAAAACAAGATCAGACTCGAGTTCTACACTATACAAAGAAACTTCCATGCAACCCATCTCCACACTTTGTACTAACACACTGTAAAAAATGAAGGATTGGGCTGCCCCAGTGTCTTGCAGTATCTTCACCAGCTGCTTAAAAACAGCATAGCCACTCTGCAGAGACACAAACCCTGAAACAAAGGGTTCAGACACCTGATCCAAAATCTTGTTTAGGAGAGTTCCAACCAGAGACTTAATGAGCTAGAGACCACATGAATAAACAATGTTTACTCTCTCTCCCATTTTTCTGTTTCAACTTAGGACACAGAGACAAATGTGTCCTTTCTCACGGCAGTAATGACAACAACTGACAGTTACGAAAAGGTTGTTTTCTGTCCATCTTTGCCTTTGGGAACTCGGGAAACAGACTGAAACCTTGTGATAGGAGGTGACATCTCTGGATTGCTTTTTGTGTTTTGTGATATCTACTGGGTTCTTTTTTTGTGAAGGTAGTTTTGAGTCAACACAAATCTACCTTCTTGGACTTGGACTGCAGATTTCTCAAAAGTGAGACCCTTGTGCTCATAAACATTGGTAGCAACTCTTTCGTGAATACAATTTTTAAAATGTTCGAGAAGTATGAGTGTCTTTAAATCCTCAATGTCCTTGACCTCTTGAGAACCACTCCACCAATCAAAAAGTCATGCTTGTTTCTATGCCAACTCAATATGGCTTTGATTCTGTATTTTGTAATTGATAGAACTGTTGTCTGCATGCCTCTGGGACCAAATCATAAGCCTAAAGGATAGTAGCTATAACAGTGTCATAATCTGAATTCTGGTCAAGAGAAAGCGGTGTACACTTTGAGCTTTTCCCATTAGATCATTTTGGAGGAGCAGTGACTAAATATCTTGCGGCCATTTTAGGGATGTGGCAATCCTCAGAGTAAAATATACTTCCACCTCCTTGTCGTTGAAAGGCGGTACAATTCGGCTGTTCCAACCAAGATCAAACTCTGAGGGTGCAGGATGGCCTGACTTGATTCCAGATCTTTGTTGTGCTTCCAGCTCCATCTCTTTTAATCCAATGCCATGCCACATTCTTGTCTGGCTGCACGTGCTCTTTCCCTTTTCATTGTGCTCATGCACTAATTTCTGTTCCATTCTCTCCTCACGTTCTCTTTCCTTGTGCTTGTGCTTGAATTCTAGTTTCTGTTCCCATTTTGCCTTTAGTTCTACCTCTCTCAGTTGCACGTGTATGGGGTATACTCTACCCCCAATAGGACCCTTTTCATCATCCTCCCTCTCTCAAAAGACTTCCTCCTCCACCAAAGCAGTCAACTCTGATGACTGCTTTTGAATCTATATGTGCAATGTTGATGTTATAATTTTTTGCAATGATACGCAGATTTACATTTATCTAGCATCTGCCGTGTAGGGATTTCCACAAATGCTTCCAACCTAAATGACCAAAGCATAAATAAATGGCCTGTATGTTTATGCAACTTTCAAAAATAATTCCACCTATTTTATTGGTTGTCAGTGATCAAAACTGTACCACAAAAGTGTCTTTTGAATAGTCAAATATTTGGGAAGTACAGCTTCAGAGTAGGGGATTAGAGCACCTACCATACTAATGGAGAACAAGATCACTGAAAGCAGTTGCAACAACAACTGGGACCTAAAAGACACCCACCATGAGTGGCCACTTAGTATTCCCCAGAAAGAGAACAACATTAAACAATAAGGTAGAACTTAAAGACAGGAAGCAAACCTAGAAATGGCACAAAACAAAAACAGGGAAGGTCACCTAAGGGATTGCGTCTTAGAAATCAAATAGGGAGTGTAACTATCGGTGTTAACTCTCCACATCTTTCAAGACAACTGGAGCACTGGGCCAGCTGCTCTTAAATATCACCTGTCCCAGCACAGGTGAAACACGTTCTGACTAACGAGATGGACAAGCCAGCACAGGTGTAACATATGCTGATTAAAAAGGTGACACCAATCGTTGTCGAGCTAACGTCCAACCTGGAAATATAAATGGAAAACCCACAGCTCGTAACAAGTGTAGTAGGACAGTGTACTTATCCTGCAAGTATCATAAGATTGAACCTTTATTTAAACAGGTTAGTCTCGTTTGGAATCAAATCACATTTGTCACATACACATGTTCAGTAGATGTTATTGCGGGTGTAGCGAAATGCTTGTGTTTCTAGCTCCAACAGTGCAGTAATATCTAATAAGTAATATCTAACAATTTCACAACAATACACACAATACATACACATCTAAAGGAATGGCATTAAGAATACTGTATATAAATTTAGATGAGCGATGTCGGGCGGCATAACTAAAATACAGTAGAATAGAACACAGTACACACACATGAGATGACTAATACAAAATATGTAAACATTATTAAAGTGACTACTGTTCCGTTGTCCAGCGATCTCAAGTGTATATATATATAAATGTATATATATAGCAGCAGCCTCTAAGGTGCTAGTGATGACTATTTAACAGTCTGATGGCCTTGAGATAAACAGCTTCTATCAGTCTCTCGGTCATAGCTTTGATGCACCTGTACTGACCTCGCCTTCTGGATGATAGTGGAGTGAACAGGCAGTGGCTCAGGTGGTTGTTGTCCTTGATGATCTTCATGGCCTTCCTGTGACAATGGGTGTTGTAGGTATCCTGGAGGGCGGGTAGTTTGTCCCCGGTAATGCTTTGGGCAGACCACAACACCCTCTGGAGAGCCCTGCGGTGCAGTTGCTGTACCAGGCGGTGATACAGCCCGGCAGGATTCTCTCAATTGTGTATCTGTAAAAGTTTGTGAGGGTTTTAGGTGTCAAGACAAATTTCTTCAGCCTCCAGGAGGTCGAAGAGGCGTTTTTGCACCTTCTTCACCACACTATCTGTGTGGGTGGACCATTTCAGTTTGTCCGTGATGTGTACACCGAGGAACTTGAAGCTTTCCACCTCCTCCTCTGCGGTCCCGTTGATGTGGATAGGTGGGTGCCCCCTCTGCTGTTTCCCAAGGTCCAGGATCAGCTCATTTGTTTTGTTGGCATTGAGTGAGAGGTTATCTTCCTGGCACCACACTTCCAGGGTCACGACGAGACTCCCAGGGTCTCGTTGTTTTTGGTAATCAGGCCTACTACTGTTGTGTCATCTGCAAACTTGATGATTGAGTGCGTGGGTGAACAGGGAGTACAGGAAGGGCCCCTTTGTTGATGATCAGCGGAGGTGTTGTTTCCTACCTTCACCACCTGGGGGGCGGCCCACATGGAAGTCCAGAACCCAGTTGCACAGGGCGGGGTTCAAACTCAGGGCCCTGAGCTTAATGATGAGTTTGGAGGGTACTATGGTGTTCAATGCTGAGCTGTAGTCGATGAACAGCACTCTTACATAGGTATTCCTCTTGTCCATATGGGATAGGGCAGGTTGCAGAGTGATGTCGATTGCATCATTTGTGGACCTATTGAAGCGGTAAGCTAATTGGAGTGGGTCAAGGGTGTCAGGTAAGGTAGAGGTGATATGATCCTTGACTAGTCTCTCAAAGCATATCATGATGACACAAGTGAGTGCTACGGGGCGATAATCATTTAGTTCAGTTACCTTTACTTTCTTGGGTACAGGAACAATGGGGGACATCTTGAAGCATGTCGGGACAGCAGACTGGTATAGGGAGAAATTTAATACGTCCATAAACACTCCAGCCAGCTGGTCTGCGCATGCTCTGAGGACACGACTCAAGTGGGTGAAGGTGTTTAGCTTGTCCGGAAGCAAGATGTCGGTTTCTGCTTGGTGTTTTTTTTTTAAATTTTTTTTTTACCTTTATTTAACCAGGCAAGTCAGTTAAGAACAAATTCTTATTTTCAATGACGGCCTGGGAACAGTGGGTTAACTGCCTGTTCAGGGGCAGAACGACAGATTTGTACCTTGTCAGCTCGGGGGTTTGAACTCGCAACCTTCCGGTTGCTAGTCCAACGCTCTAACCACTAGGCTACACTGCCTCCCCTACACTGCGGCTACACTGCCGGTTATCCCTTTATAGTCCTTGATTGTCTGTATGAGTAGTTAAGCATGAAACAAACACCCAATTCTTCTTCCTGGAGAGATATTTATGCCTTTCTGCACGATGAACTGAGAACCCAAATGGCTGTACGGACTCAAACAGTATATCCCAAGAGAGTCATGATTCCGTGAAACAGAGTATGTTACAATCCCTGATGTCTCTCTGAAAGGAGATCCTCGCCCTGAGCTCGTCTACCTTATTGTCCAGAGACTGAACATTAGGGAGTAATACACTTGGAAGGGGTGGATGGTGTGAACTGAGAACCCAAATGGCTGTACGGACTCAAACAGTATATCCCAAGAGAGTCATGATTCGCAGAGTATGTTACAATCCCTGATGTCTCTCTGATCTCCTGAGTCAGACTAGGAGTCCATTCCGAATACTTCTTTTCCGCCTGCAGTGTTTTGGATCAGCCTCTGGGATCAGTTCAATTGCCCTTGGGCGTACGAACAATGTTGTATTCCTGGTTGTAATGCTGGTGCCTTTCTAACATCCAAAAGTTATTTCCAGTTGTATGTAACACAAAACATGTCCTGGGCTAATAATGTAAGAAATAACACATTTCAAAAACAAAATAAAGCAAAATTGCTTAGGAGCTAGAAGCAGAGCTGCCCTATCTGTCGGCAACATCTTACATTGATTAAAATCTCTTTTTATTTTAATACAAAACAATGTCAATCACAGGAGCATACATTTCAAACCACAGGGTAATGGAATATATATATATATATACACTGTGGAAAACGTCCTTACAGCTGGGATCTACAACACCTTTATGGTTGTCTCTGTCTGTAGTGCATACTAAATGGCACCCTATTCCCTATTTAGTGAACTACTTTTGTCCAGGGCCCTATTCCCTATTTAGTGCACTACTTTTGACCAGGGCCCTTAGGAAATAGGGTGTGATTCAGGATACAGTGACTATGTTTGTCTATTCCTCTGACTCATCAACAACACATAGTCATACAAGTAACACTCCCTACACAGGCCAGAGAGAGGTTGCATACTGGCTGTAATGGTAGGTGGTGTTTGATCCACTGTCCTCGTAGAAAATCTGTCTTTTTGTTTGTATCCATTGTTGTACACACACACACACACACACACACACACACACACACACACACACACACACACAGAGAGAGAAAGAACGTTCCCTTCCGTCCAGATGATGCACATGTGGGAGTTTACCAAAAATATGTCTCACACACATGCGCACGCTCAGGACCTCTGTTTTAAAGCATTATATTTGGGACATTTGCTCTCTGTGGACCGCTATTTTAATTCAGTATGAATGTTTATATAGCCTTTTAATCAAACCCAACGAGAAAGGATTGGTTGGACATGCTGAGGAAGTTAGGATAATTAAAAACAATTGCCTTCTGAGATCAGGGAAACCAGGAGGGAATGAAGCTGGTTGTTATGCCTGTCTAACCTTCTGAGATCAGGGAGACCAGGAGGGAATGAAGATGGTAGTTATGCCTGTCTAACCTTCTGAGATCAGGGAGACCAGGAGGGAATGAAGCTGGTCAGTATGCCTGTCCAATCTTCTGAGATCAGGGAGACCAAGAGGGAATGAAGCTGGTCAGTATGCCTGTCCAATCTTCTGAGATCAGGGAGACCAGGAGGGAATGAAGATGGTAGTTATGCCTGTCTAACCTTCTGAGATCAGGGAGACCAGGAGGGAATGAAGCTGGTCAGTATGCCTGTCCAATCTTCTGAGATCAGGGAGACCAGGAGGGAATGAAGCTGGTAGTTATGCCTGTCTAACCTTCTGAGATCAGGGAGACCAGGAGGGAATGAAGCTGGTAGTTATGCCTGTCTAACCTTCTGAGATCAGGGAGACCAGGAGGGAATGAAGCTGGTCAGTATGCCTGTCCAATCTTCTGAGATCAGGGAGACCAGGAGGGAATGAAGCTGGTAGTTATGCCTGTCTAACCTTCTGAGATCAGGGAGACCAGGAGGGAATGAAGCTGGTCAGTATGCCTGTCTAACCTTCTGAGATCAGGGAGACCAAGAGGGAATGAAGCTGGTCAGTATGCCTGTCCAATCTTCTGAGATCAGTGAGACCAAGAGGGAATGAAGCTGGTCAGTATGCCTGTCTAACCTTCTGAGATCAGGGAGACCAGGAGGGAATGAAGCTGGTCAGTATGCCTGTCTAACCTTCTGAGATCAGGGAGACCAAGAGGGAATGAAGCTGGTCAGTATGCCTGTCCAATCTTCTGAGATCAGGGAGACCAAGAGGGAATGAAGCTGGTCAGTATGCCTGTCCAATCTTCTGAGGTCAGGGAGACCAAGAGGGAATGAAGCTGGTCAGTATGCCTGTCCAATCTTCTGAGATCAGGGAGACCAAGAGGGAATGAAGCTGGTCAGTATGCCTGTCCAATCTTCTGAGATCAGGGAGACCAGGAGGGAATGAAGATGGTAGTTATGCCTGTCCAACCCAAGCTAATGACCACAGACCACCGTGCCGAGTCAATTATATGCATTCTTTATACATGTTTCTTCCATGCACATTTGATGACTTAAGAACAATTATTGAAAATGGTATTGAGATTGAGTATGCCATCGGTCCTTGACGTCTGTAATGGTTAAAGCATGCTGCAGGCCTATGTTGGCTGCTCCATGGACCAGGGCGAGGTTTAAGGGTTTAAGTTCCCATCACTCTTCCACACTTAGTAACCATGACGACACTGAGCCAATTAAGAATGCAGAGAAGAGGCAACATAACTTAAGTTCTACATTATCTAACAGTCATCACCATAGTAGAGGCTTTGCCCAGTTATAGCCTCTTGGATGAAAACAGATACCCACCATGGATGCCCACTGAAAGTTGGTAAAGCCACTAATAAGGGAAGAGGCAAGAGAAGAGCAGAGAAGAGGCAACATAACTTAAGATCTACATTATCTAACAGTCATCTCCATAGTAGAGGCTTTGCCCAGTTATAGCGTCTTGGTGAAAACAATTATAATTAAAAGAACTGAACAGGAAACAGAGAACAGATTGTCAGAATGCCTTAAACCTAACAATGGAGTAATCAATAGCAATGTAATAATACAAATAACAAGATAGCACATCAGAAATGTTAATTAAATGAATACTATAAAGTGTTATGTTCCCACAAGATAAAATGTAACTCACAAAAGGGAATTAACAACAAAAAAAGCTGACAACAAATCAAATGGGTTCTGAAAGGCACCATGTGGCCCACTGAAGGTTGTTAAAGCCACTAGTAAGGGGTTCTGAAAGGCACCATGTGGCCCACTGAAGGTTGTTAAAGCCACTAGTAAGGGGTTCTGAAAGGCACCATGTGGCCCACTGAAAGTTGTTAAAGCCACTAGTAAGGGGTTCTGAAAGGCACCATGTTGCCCACTGAAGGTTGGTACAGCCACTAGTAAGGGGTTCTGAAAGGCACCATGTGGCCCACTGAAAGTTGTTAAAGCCACTAGTAAGGGGTTCTGAAAGGCACCATGTGGCCCACTGAAAGTTGTTAAAGCCACTAGTAAGGGGTTCTGAAAGGCACCATGTGGCCCACTGAAAGTTGTTAAAGCCACTAGTAAGGGGTTCTGAAAGGCACCATGTGGCCCACTGAAAGTTGTTAAAGCCACTAGTAAGGGGTTCTGAAAGGCACCATGTGGCCCACTGAAAGTTGTTAAAGCCACTAGTAAGGGGTTCTGAAAGGCACCATGTGGCCCACTGAAAGTTGTTAAAGCCACTAGTAAGGGGTTCTGAAAGGCACCATGTGGCCCACTGAAGGTTGTTAAAGCCACTAGTAAGGGGTTCTGAAAGGCACCATGTGGCCCACTGAAAGTTGTTAAAGCCACTAGTAAGGGGTTCTGAAAGGCACCATGTGGCCCACTGAAGGTTGGTACAGCCACTAGTAAGGGGTTCTGAAAGGCACCATGTGGCCCACTGAAAGTTGTTAAAGCCACTAGTAAGGGGTTCTGAAAGGCACCATGTTGCCCACTGAAGGTTGGTACAGCCACTAGTAAGGGGTTCTGAAAGGCACCATGTGGCCCACTGAAAGTTGTTAAAGCCACTAGTAAGGGGTTCTGAAAGGCACCATGTGGCCCACTGAAAGTTGTTAAAGCCACTAGTAAGGGGTTCTGAAAGGCACCATGTGGCCCACTGAAAGTTGTTAAAGCCACTAGTAAGGGGTTCTGAAAGGCACCATGTGGCCCACTGAAAGTTGTTAAAGCCACTAGTAAGGGGTTCTGAAAGGCACCATGTGGCCCACTGAAGGTTGTTAAAGCCACTAGTAAGGGGTTCTGAAAGGCACCATGTGGCCCACTGAAAGTTGTTAAAGCCACTAGTAAGGGGTTCTGAAAGGCACCATGTGGCCCACTGAAGGTTGTTAAAGCCACTAGTAAGGGGTTCTGAAAGGCACCATGTGGCCCACTGAAAGTTGTTAAAGCCACTAGTAAGGGGTTCTGAAAGGCACCATGTGGCCCACTGAAGGTTGGTACAGCCACTAGTAAGGGGTTCTGAAAGGCACCATGTGGCCCACTGAAAGTTGTTAAAGCCACTAGTAAGGGGTTCTGAAAGGCACCATGTTGCCCACTGAAGGTTGGTACAGCCACTAGTAAGGGGTTCTGAAAGGCACCATGTGGCCCACTGAAAGTTGTTAAAGCCACTAGTAAGGGGTTCTGAAAGGCACCATGTGGCCCACTGAAAGTTGTTAAAGCCACTAGTAAGGGGTTCTGAAAGGCACCATGTGGCCCACTGAAAGTTGTTAAAGCCACTAGTAAGGGGTTCTGAAAGGCACCATGTGGCCCACTGAAAGTTGTTAAAGCCACTAGTAAGGGGTTCTGAAAGGCACCATGTGGCCCACTGAAAGTTGGTACAGCCACTAGTAAGGGGTTCTGAAAGGCACCATGTGGCCCACTGAAAGTTGTTAAAGCCACTAGTAAGGGGTTCTGAAAGGCACCATGTGGCCCACTGAAAGTTGTTAAAGCCACTAGTAATGGTTTCTGATATGCACCATGTGGCCCACTGAAAGTTGTTAAAGCCACTAGTAAGGGGTTCTGAAAGGCACCATGTGGCCCACTGAAAGTTGTTAAAGCCACTAGTAAGGGGTTCTGAAAGGCACCATGTGGCCCACTGAAAGTTGTTAAAGCCACTAGTAAGGGGTTCTGAAAGGCACCATGTGGCCCATTGAAAGTTGTTAAAGCCACTAGTAAGGGGTTCTGAAAGGCACCATGTGGCCCACTGAAAGTTGTTAAAGCCACTAGTAAGGGGTTCTGAAAGGCACCATGTGGCCCACTGAAGGTTGGTACAGCCACTAGTAAGGGGTTCTGAAAGGCACCATGTGGCCCACTGAAAGTTGTTAAAGCCACTAGTAAGGGGTTCTGAAAGGCACCATGTTGCCCACTGAAGGTTGGTACAGCCACTAGTAAGGGGTTCTGAAAGGCACCATGTGGCCCACTGAAAGTTGTTAAAGCCACTAGTAAGGGGTTCTGAAAGGCACCATGTGGCCCACTGAAAGTTGTTAAAGCCACTAGTAAGGGGTTCTGAAAGGCACCATGTGGCCCACTGAAAGTTGTTAAAGCCACTAGTAAGGGGTTCTGAAAGGCACCATGTGGCCCACTGAAAGTTGTTAAAGCCACTAGTAAGGGGTTCTGAAAGGCACCATGTGGCCCACTGAAAGTTGGTACAGCCACTAGTAAGGGGTTCTGAAAGGCACCATGTGGCCCACTGAAAGTTGGTACAGCCACTAGTAAGGGGTTCTGAAAGGCACCATGTGGCCCACTGAAAGTTGTTAAAGCCACTAGTAAGGGGTTCTGAAAGGCACCATGTGGCCCACTGAAGGTTGTTAAAGCCACTAGTAAGGGGTTCTGAAAGGCACCATGTGGCCCACTGAAAGTTGTTAAAGCCACTAGTAAGGGGTTCTGAAAGGCACCATGTGGCCCACTGAAAGTTGGTACAGCCACTAGTAAGGGGTTCTGAAAGGCACCATGTGGCCCACTGAAAGTTGTTAAAGCCACTAGTAAGGGGTTCTGAAAGGCACCATGTTGCCCACTGAAGGTTGGTACAGCCACTAGTAAGGGGTTCTGAAAGGCACCATGTGGCCCACTGAAAGTTGTTAAAGCCACTAGTAAGGGGTTCTGAAAGGCACCATGTGGCCCACTGAAAGTTGTTAAAGCCACTAGTAAGGGGTTCTGAAAGGCACCATGTGGCCCACTGAAAGTTGTTAAAGCCACTAGTAAGGGGTTCTGAAAGGCACCATGTGGCCCACTGAAAGTTGTTAAAACCACTAGTAAGGGGTTCTGAAAGGCACCATGTGGCCCACTGAAAGTTGTTACAGCCACTAGTAAGGGGTTCTGAAAGGCACCATGTGGCCCACTGAAAGTTGTTAAAGCCACTAGTAAGGGGTTCTGAAAGGCACCATGTGGCCCACTGAAGGTTGTTAAAGCCACTAGTAATGGGTTCTGAAAGGCACCATGTGGCCCACTGAAAGTTGTTAAAGCCACTAGTAAGGGGTTCTGAAAGGCACCATGTGGCCCACTGAAAGTTGGTACAGCCACTAGTAAGGGGTTCTGAAAGGCACCATGTGGCCCATTGAAAGTTGTTAAAGCCACTAGTAAGGGGTTCTGAAAGGCACCATGTGGCCCATTGAAAGTTGTTAAAGCCACTAGTAAGGGGTTCTGAAAGGCACCATGTGGCCCACTGAAAGTTGTTAAAGCCACTAGTAAGGGGTTCTGAAAGGCACCATGTGGCCCACTGAAAGTTGTTAAAGCCACTAGTAAGGGGTTCTGAAAGGCACCATGTGGCCCACTGAAAGTTGTTAAAGCCACTAGTAAGGGGTTCTGAAAGGCACCATGTGGCCCACTGAAAGTTGTTAAAGCCACTAGTAAGGGGTTCTGAAAGGCACCATGTGGCCCACTGAAAGTTGTTAAAGCCACTAGTAAGGGGTTCTGAAAGGCACCATGTGGCCCACTGAAGGTTGTTAAAGCCACTAGTAAGGGGTTCTGAAAGGCACCATGTGGCCCACTGAAAGTTGTTAAAGCCACTAGTAAGGGGTTCTGAAAGGCACCATGTGGCCCACTGAAGGTTGGTACAGCCACTAGTAAGGGGTTCTGAAAGGCACCATGTGGCCCACTGAAAGTTGTTAAAGCCACTAGTAAGGGGTTCTGAAAGGCACCATGTTGCCCACTGAAGGTTGGTACAGCCACTAGTAAGGGGTTCTGAAAGGCACCATGTGGCCCACTGAAAGTTGTTAAAGCCACTAGTAAGGGGTTCTGAAAGGCACCATGTGGCCCACTGAAAGTTGTTAAAGCCACTAGTAAGGGGTTCTGAAAGGCACCATGTGGCCCACTGAAAGTTGTTAAAGCCACTAGTAAGGGGTTCTGAAAGGCACCATGTGGCCCACTGAAAGTTGTTAAAGCCACTAGTAAGGGGTTCTGAAAGGCACCATGTGGCCCACTGAAAGTTGGTACAGCCACTAGTAAGGGGTTCTGAAAGGCACCATGTGGCCCACTGAAAGTTGTTAAAGCCACTAGTAAGGGGTTCTGAAAGGCACCATGTGGCCCACTGAAAGTTGTTAAAGCCACTAGTAATGGGTTCTGAAAGGCACCATGTGGCCCACTGAAAGTTGTTAAAGCCACTAGTAAGGGGTTCTGAAAGGCACCATGTGGCCCACTGAAAGTTGGTACAGCCACTAGTAAGGGGTTCTGAAAGGCACCATGTGGCCCATTGAAAGTTGTTAAAGCCACTAGTAAGGGGTTCTGAAAGGCACCATGTGGCCCATTGAAAGTTGTTAAAGCCACTAGTAAGGGGTTCTGAAAGGCACCATGTGGCCCACTGAAAGTTGTTAAAGCCACTAGTAAGGGGTTCTGAAAGGCACCATGTGGCCCACTGAAGGTTGTTAAAGCCACTAGTAAGGGGTTCTGAAAGGCACCATGTGGCCCACTGAAAGTTGGTACAGCCACTAGTAAGGGGTTCTGAAAGGTACCATGTGGCCCACTGAAAGTTGGTACAGCCACTAGTAAGGGGTTCTGAAAGGCACCATGTGGCCCACTGAAGGTTGTTAAAGCCACTAGTAAGGGGTTCTGAAAGGCACCATGTGGCCCACTGAAAGTTGTTAAAGCCACTAGTAAGGGGTTCTGAAAGGCACCATGTGGCCCACTGAAGGTTGTTAAAGCCACTAGTAAGGGGTTCTGAAAGGCACCATGTAGCCCACTGAAGGTTGTTAAAGCCACTAGTAAGGGGTTCTGAAAGGCACCATGTGGCCCACTGAAGGTTGTTAAAGCCACTAGTAAGGGGTTCTGAAAGGCACCATGTGGCCCACTGAAAGTTGTTAAAGCCACTAGTAAGGGGTTCTGAAAGGCACCATGTGGCCCACTGAAAGTTGGTACAGCCACTAGTAAGGGGTTCTGAAAGGCACCATGTGGCCCACTGAAGGTTGTTAAAGCCACTAGTAAGGGGTTCTGAAAGGCACCATGTGGCCCACTGAAAGTTGTTAAAACCACTAGAAATGGGTTCAAACAGATACCCACAATTGATGCCCACTAGGTTTGCACCGAAAAGACAACAAGTCCACAACAACCTGCCGCTCTTAAATAACACATGGGCCTGCCGCTCTTAAATAACACCTGGGCCTGACGCTCTTAAATAACACCTGGGCCTGCCGCTCTTAAATATCACCTGGGCCTGCCTCTTCTAAATATCACTTGGGTTAGCCGCTACTAAATATTACCTGGGCCTGCCGATCTTAAATAACACCTGGGCATGCCACTCTTAAATAACACCTGGGCCTGCCACTCTTAAATAACACCTGGGCCTGCCACTCTTAAATAACACCTGGGCCTGCCATTCTTAAATAACACCTGGGCCTGCCATTCTTAAATAACACCTGGGCCTGCCACTTCTAAATATCACCTGGGTTAGCCGCTCCTAAATATTACCTGGGCCTGCCAATCTTAAAAACACCTGGGCATGCCACTCTTAAATAACACCTGGGCAAGCCACTCTTAAATAACACCTGGGCAAGCCACTCTTAAATAACACCTGGGCATGCCACTCTTAAATAACACCTGGGCATCCCACTCTTAAATAACACCTGGGCACATCACTCTTAAATAACACCTGGGCACGCCACTCTTAAATAACACCTGGGCACGCCACTCTTAAATAACACATGGGCCTGCCACTCTTAAATAACACCTGGGCCCGCCACTCTTAAATAACACATGGGCCTGCCACTCTTAAATAACACATGGGCCTGCCACTCTTAAATAACACCTGGGCCCGCCACTCTTAAATAACACCTGGGCCAGCCACTCTTAAATAACACCTGGGCCTGCCACTCTTAAATAACACCTGGGCCAGCCACTCTTAAATAACACCTGGGCCTGCCACTCTTAAATAACACCTGGGCCTGCCACTCTTAAATAACACCTGGGCCTGCCACTCTTAAATAACACCTGGGCCTGCCACTCTTAAATAACACCTGGGCCTGCCACTCTTAAATAACACCTGGGCCTGCCACTCTTAAATAACACCTGGGCCTGCCACTCTTAAATAACACCTGGACCTGACACTCTTAAATAACACCTGGGCCTGACACTCCTAAATATCACCTGGGCCTGACACTTCTAAATATCACCTGGGTTAGCCGCTCCTAAATATTACCTGGGCCTGCCACTCCTAAATAACACCTTGGCCAGACGCTCCTAAATATTACCTGGGTTAGCCGCCCTAAATATAACCTGGGCCTGCCGCTCCTAAATAACACCTTGGCCAGACGCTCCTAAATATTACCTGGGTTAGCCGCTCCTAAATATTACCTGGGCCTGCCGCTCTTAAATAACACCTGGGCACGTCACTCTTAAATAACACCTGCGCCTGCCACTCTTAAATAACACCTGGGCACGCCACTCTTAAATACCACATGGGCCTGCCACTCTTAAATAACACATGGGCCTGCCACTCTTAAATAACACCTGGGCCTGCCACTCTTAAATAACACCTGGGCCTGCCACTCTTAAATAACACCTGGGCCTGCCACTCTTATATAACACCTGGGCATGCCACTCTTATATAACACCTGGGCATGCCACTCTTATATAACACCTGGGCCTGCCACTCTTATATAACACCTGGGCATGCCACTCTTATATAACACCTGGGCATGCCACTCTTATATAACACCTGGGCCTGTCACTCTTAAATAACACCTGCGCCTGCCACTCTTAAATAACACCTGGGCACGCCACTCTTAAATACCACATGGGCCTGCCACTCTTAAATAACACATGGGCCTGCCACTCTTAAATAACACCTGGGCCTGCCACTCTTATATAACACCTGGGCATGCCACTCTTATATAACACCTGGGCATGCCACTCTTATATAACACCTGGGCCTGCCACTCTTAAATAACACCTGGGCCTGCCACTTCTAAATATAACCTGTGTTAGTGCTCCTAAATATTACCTGGGCCTGCCAATCTTAAAAACACCTGGGCATGCCACTCTTAAATAACACCTGGGCCTGCCACTCTTAAATAACACCTGGGCCTGCCACTCAAAAATAACACCTGGGCCTGCCACTCTTAAATAACACCTGGGCCTGCCACTCTTAAATAACACCTGGGCCTGCCACTCTTAAATAACACCTGGGCCTGCCACTCTTAAATAACACCTGGGCCTGACACTCTTAAATAACACCTGGGCCTGACACTCTTAAATAACACCTGGGCCTGACACTCTTAAATAACACCTGGGCCTGACACTCTTAAATAACACCTGGGCCTGACACTTCTAAATATCACCTGGGTTAGCCGCTTCTAAATATTACCTGGGCCTGCCACTCCTAAATAACACCTTGGCCAGACGCTCCTAAATAACACCTTGGCCAGACGCTCCTAAATATCACCTTGGCCAGACGCTCCTAAATAACACCTTGGCCAGACGCTCCTAAATATTACCTGGGTTAGCCGCTCCTAAATATTACCTGGGCCTGCCGCTCTTAAATAACACCTGGGCACGTCACTCTTAAATAACACCTGGGCCTGCCACTCTTAAATAAAACCTGGGCACGCCACTCTTAAATAACACATGGGCCTGCCACTCTTAAATAACACATGGGCCTGCCACTCTTAAATAACACCTGGGCCTGCCACTCTTAAATAACACCTGGGCCTGCCACTTTATATAACACCTGGGCATGCCACTCTTATATAACACCTGGGCATGCCACTCTTATATAACACCTGGGCCTGCCACTCTTAAATAACACCTGGGCCTGCCACTTCTAAATATAACCTGTGTTAGCCGCTCCTAAATATTACCTGGGCCTGCCGCTCTTAAATAACACCTGGGCACGTCACTCTTAAATAACACCTGGGCCTGCCACTCTTAAATAACACCTGGGCACGCCACTCTTAAATACCACATGGGCCTGCCACTCTTAAATAACACATGGGCCTGCCACTCTTAAATAACACCTGGGCCTGCCACTCTTATATAACACCTGGGCCTGCCACTCTTAAATAACACCTGGGCCTGCCACTCTTATATAACACCTGGGCATGCCACTCTTATATAACACCTGGGCATGCCACTCTTATATAACACCTGGGCCTGCCACTCTTATATAACACCTGGGCATGCCACTTTATATAACACCTGGGCATGCCACTCTTATATAACACCTGGGCCTGTCACTCTTAAATAACACCTGCGCCTGCCACTCTTAAATAACACCTGGGCACGCCACTCTTAAATACCACATGGGCCTGCCACTCTTAAATAACACATGGGCCTGCCACTCTTAAATAACACCTGGGCCTGCCACTCTTATATAACACCTGGGCATGCCACTCTTATATAACACCTGGGCATGCCACTCTTATATAACACCTGGGCCTGCCACTCTTAAATAACACCTGGGCCTGCCACTTCTAAATATAACCTGTGTTAGCCGCTCCTAAATATTACCTGGGCCTGCCAATTTTAAAAACACCTGGGCATGCCACTCTTAAATGACACCTGGGCACGTCACTCTTAAATAACACCTGGGCCTGCCACTCTTAAATAACACCTGGGCCTGCCACTCTTAAATAACACCTGGGCCTGCCACTCTTAAATAACACCTGGGCCTGCCACTCTTAAATAACACCTGGGCCTGCCACTCTTAAATAACACCTGGGCCTGCCACTCTTAAACAACATCTGGGCCTGCCACTCTTAAATATCACCTGGGCCTGACACTCTTAAATAACACCTGGGCCTGACACTCTTAAATAACACCTGGGCCTGACACTTCTAAATATCACCTGGGTTAGCCGCTTCTAAATATTACCTGGGCCTGCCACTCCTAAATAACACCTTGGCCAGACGCTCCTAAATATTACCTGGGTTAGCCGCTCCTAAATATAACCTGGGCCTGCCACTCCAAAACAACACCTTGGCCAGACGCTCCTAAATATTACCTGGGTTAGCCGCTCCTAAATATTACCTGGGCCTGCCGCTCTTAAATAACACCTGGGCACGTCACTCTTAAATAACACCTGGGCCTGCCACTCTTAAATAACACCTGGGCACGCCACTCTTAAATAACACATGGGCCTGCCACTCTTAAATAACACCTGGGCCTGACACTCTTAAATAACACCTGGGCCTGCCACTCTTAAATAACACCTGGGCCTGCCACTCTTATATAACACCTGGGCATGCCACTCTTATATAACACCTGGGCATGCCACTCTTATATAACACCTGGGCCTGCCACTCTTATATAACACCTGGGCCTGCCACTTCTAAATATAACCTGTGTTAGCCGCTCCTAAATATTACCTGGGCCTGCCAATTTTAAAAACACCTGGGCATGCCACTCTTAAATGACACCTGGGCACGTCACTCTTAAATAACACCTGGGCCTGCCACTCTTAAATAACACCTGGGCCTGCCACTCTTAAATAACACCTGGGCCTGCCACTCCTAAATATCACCTGGGCCTGCCACTCCTAAATATCACCTGGGCCTGCCACTCCTAAATATCACCTGGGCCTGCCACTCCTAAATATCACCTGGGCCTGCCGCTCCTAAATAACACCTGGGCCTGCCGCTCTTAAATAGCACCTGGGCCTGCCTCTCCTAAATAGCACCTGGGCTTGCCGCTCCTAAATAGCACGTGGTTCTGCCGCTCCTAAATAGCACCTGGGCCTGCCGCTCCTAAATATCACCTGGGCCTGCCGCTCCTAAATATCACCTGGGCCTGCCGCTCCTAAATATCACCTGGGCCTGCCGCTCCTAAATATCACCTGGGCCTGCCGCTCCTAAATAACACCTGGGCCTGCCGCTCCTAAATAGCACCTGGGCCTGCCGCTCCTAAATAGCACCTGGGCCTGCCGCTCCTAAATAGCACCTGGGCCTGCCGCTCCTGAATAGCACCTGGGCCTGCCGCTCCTAAATAGCACCTGGGCCTGCCACTCCTAAATAGCACCTGGGCCTGCCACTCCTAAATAACACCTGGGCCTGCCACTCCTAAATAACACCTTGGCCAGACGCTCCTAAATATTACCTGGGTTAGCCGCTCCTAAATATAACCTGGGCCTGCCACTCCAAAACAACACCTTAGACGCTCCTAAATATCACCTAGGTTAGCCGCTCCTAAATATTACCTGGGCCTGCCGCTCTTAAATAACACCTGGGCACGTCACTCTTAAATAACACCTGGGCCTGCCACTCTTAAATAAAACCTGGGCACGCCACTCTTAAATAACACATGGGCCTGCCACTCTTAAATAACACATGGGCCTGCCACTCTTAAATAACACCTGGGCCTGCCACTCTTAAATAACACCTGGGCCTGCCACTCTTAAATAACACCTGGGCCTGCCACTCTTATATAACACCTGGGCATGCCACTCTTATATAACACCTGGGCATGCCACTCTTATATAACACCTGGGCCTGCCACTTCTAAATATAACCTGTGTTAGCCGCTCCTAAATATTACCTGGGCCTGCCAATCTTAAAAACACCTGGGCATGCCACTCTAAATGATACCTGGGCACGCCACTCTTAAATGACACCTGGGCACGTCACTCTTAAACAACATCTGGGCCTGCCACTCTTAAATATCACCTGGGCCTGCCACTCCTAAATATCACCTGGGCCTGCCACTCCTAAATATCACCTGGGCCTGCCACTCTTAAATATCACCTGGGCCTGCCACTCCTAAATAACACCTGGGCCTGCCGCTCTTAAATAACACCTGGGCCTGCCGCTCTTAAATAGCACCTGGGCCTGCCTCTCCTAAATAGCACCTGGGCCTGCCGCTCCTAAATAGCACCTGGGCCTGCCGCTCCTAAATAGCACCTGGGCCTGCCGCTCCTAAATATCACCTGGGCCTGCCGCTCCTAAATATCACCTGGGCCTGCCGCTCCTAAATATCACCTGGGCCTGCCGCTCCTAAATATCACCTGGGCCTGCCGCTCTTAAATAACACCTGGGCCTGCCGCTCTTAAATAGCACCTGGGCCTGCCGCTCCTAAATAGCACCTGGGCCTGCCGCTCCTAAATAGCACCTGGGCCTGCCGCTCCTGAATAGCACCTGGGCCTGCCGCTCCTAAATAGCACCTGGGCCTGCCGCTCCTAAATAGCACCTGGGCCTGCCACTCCTAAATGCACCTGGGCCTGCCACTCCTAAATAGCACCTGGGCCAAAACAGCTGAAATACCTTCCTGCTAATGAGATGGCAAGCAGAACAGCTGTAACACGTACGGACTGATGACATGACATCAATCAGTGTGCTTACGTCCCCACGAACTATTCGTGCTGAAGTCCAATCTCAAAACAATAAATGGAAAAACTAAAGCCTCTAACAAGCAGTAAGCTACATACAGGGTCAGTTCCAGTACCATATTAACAATGTACAGGGATACTGGAGTGATGGAGGTAGATATGTATAGGGGTAAGGTGACTAGGCATCAGGATATATTATAAACAGAGCAACAGCTCTGTAAATGAGGTTGTGTGTGTGTGTGTGTGTGTGTGTGTGTGTGTGTGTGTGTGTGTGTGTGTGTGTGTGTGTGTGTAGAGTCATTATGAATGTATATGCATATTATATGTGAGCAAATTATGGAGTGAGTGTTTGTGTGTATTGGTGTGTCTGTGTGTGTGTAGGGACCTGTGAATGTGCATAGAGAAAAACCATTACAAACTACAAAGACAAGCACAGCCGCCAGCTGCCTAGTTACACAAGCCTACTAGACGAGCTAAATTACTTTCTATGCTCACTTCGAGGCATTCAACACTGAACTATGCATAAGAGCTTCAGCTGTTCCGGACGACAATGTAATCACGCTCTCTGCAGCCGAGGTGAGTAAGACCTTTACACAGGTCAACATTCACAGGGCCAGATGGATTACCAGTAGGTGTACTCTGAGCATGAGCTGACAAACTGGCAAGTGTCTTCACAGACATTTTCAACATGTCACTGACTAATTCTGTAATACCAACATGTTTCAAGCAGACCACCATAGTCCCTATGTCCAAGGGCACTAAGGTAACCTGCCTAAGCGACTACCGACCCGTAGCACTCACATCTGTAGCCATGGAGTGCTTTGAAAGGTTGGTCATGGCTCACATCAACACCATTTTCCCAGAAACCCTAGACTGACTACAATTTGCAGCCCGCCCCAGAAGATCCACAGATGATGCAATCTCTATTGCACTCCACACTACCCTTTCCCACCTGGACAAAAGGAACACCTATGTGAGATTGCTATTCATTGACTACAGCTCAACATTCAACACCATAGTGCCCTCAAAACTCATCACCAAGCTAAGGACCCTGGGACTAAACATCTCCCTCTGCAACTAGATCCTGGACTTCCTGACGGGCCGCCCCCAGGTGGTGAGGGTAGGTAACAACACATCCTCCATGCTGATCCTCAACAAGGGGGCCCCTCAAGGGTGCGTGCTCAGTCCCCTCCTGTACTCCCTGTTCACCCATGACTGCATGGCCTGGCACGACTCCAACACCATCATTTAGTTTACCAACAACACAACAGTGGTAGGAATGATCACCGACAATGATAATATAGGGAGGAGGCCAGAGACCTGGCCATGTTGTGCCAGGAAAACAACCTATACCTCAACTAATCTGGTGGTCCCAGCGCGCACGATCCACGTGGAGTTCCAGGTCTCCGGTAGCCTCTGGAACTGCCGATCTGCGGCCAACAAGGCAGAGTTCATCTCAGCCTATGCCTCCCTCCAGTCCCTCGACTTCTTGGCACTGACGGAAACATGGATCACCACAGATAACACTGCTACTCCTACTGCTCTCTCTTCGTCCGCCCACGTGTTCTCGCACACCCCGAGAGCTTCTGGTCAGCGGGGTGGTGGCACCGGGATCCTCATCTCTCCCAAGTGGTCATTCTCTCTTTCTCCCCTTACCCATCTGTCTATCGCCTCCTTTGAATTCCATGCTGTCACAGTTACCAGCCCTTTCAAGCTTAACATCCTTATCATTTATCGCCCTCCAGGTTCCCTCGGAGAGTTCATCAATGAGCTTGATGCCTTGATAAGCTCCTTTCCTGAGGACGGCTCACCTCTCACAGTCCTGGGCGACTTTAACCTCCCCACGTCTACCTTTGACTCATTCCTCTCTGCCTCCTTCTTTCCACTCCTCTCCTCTTTTGACCTCACCCTCTCACCTTCCCCCCTACTCACAAGGCAGGCAATACGCTCGACCTCATCTTTACTAGATGCTGTTCTTCCACTAACCTCATTGCAACTCCCCTCCAAGTCTCCGACCACTACCTTGTATCCTTTTCCCTCTCGCTCTCATCCAACACTTCCCACACTGCCCCTACTCGGATGGTATCGCGCCGTCCCAACCTTCGCTCTCTCTCCCCGCTACTCTCTCCTCTTCCATCCTATCATCTCTTCCCTCTGCTCAAACCTTCTCCAACCTATCTCCTGATTCTGCCTCCTCAACCCTCCTCTCTTCCCTTTCTGCATCCTTTGACTCTCTATGTCCCCTATCCTCCAGGCCGGCTCGGTCCTCCCCTCCCGCTCCGTGGCTCGACGACTCATTGCGAGCTCACAGAACAGGGCTCCGGGCAGCCGAGCGGAAATGGAGGAAAACCGCCCCCCCCTGCGGACCTGGCATCCTTTCACTCCCTCCTCTCTACATTTTCCTCCTCTGTCTCTGCTGCTAAAGCCACTTTCTACCACTCTAAATTCCAAGCATCTGCCTCTAACCCTAGGAAGCTCTTTGCCACCTTCTCCTCCCTCCTGAATCCTCCTCCCCCCCCCTCCTCCCTCTCTGTAGATGACTTCGTCAACCATTTTGAAAAGAAGGTCGACGACATCCGATCCTCGTTTGCTAAGTCAAACGACACCGCTGGTTCTGCTCACACTGCCCTACCCTGTGCTCTGACCTCTTTCTCCCCTCTCTCTCCAGATGAAATCTCGCTTCTTGTGACGGCCGGCCGCCCAACAACCTGCCCGCTTGACCCTATCCCCTCCTCTCTTCTCCAGACCATTTCCGGAGACCTTCTCCCTTACCTCACCTCGCTCATCAACTCATCCCTGACCGCTGACTACGTCCCTTCCGTCTTCAAGAGAGCGAGAGTTGCACCCCTTCTGAAAAAACCTACACTCGATCCCTCCGATGTCAACAACTACAGACCAGTATCCCTTCTTTCTTTTCTCTCCAAAACTCTTGAACGTGCCGTCCTTGGCCAGCTCTCCCGCTATCTCTCTCAGAATGACCTTCTTGATCCAAATCAGTCAGGTTTCAAGACTAGTCATTCAACTGAGACTGCTCTTCTCTGTATCACGGAGGCGCTCCGCACTGCTAAAGCTAACTCTCTCTCCTCTGCTCTCATCCTTCTAGATCTATCGGCTGCCTTCGATACTGTGAACCATCAGATCCTCCTCTCCACCCTCTCCGAGTTGGGCATCTCCGGCGCGGCCCACGCTTGGATTGCGTCCTACCTGACAGGTCGCTCCTACCAGGTGGCGTGGCGAGAATCTGTCTCGTCGCCACGCGCTCTCACCACTGGTGTCCCCCAGGGCTCTGTTCTAGGCCCTCTCCTATTCTCGCTATACACCAAGTCACTTGGCTCTGTCATAACCTCACATGGTCTCTCCTATCATTGCTATGCAGACGACACACAATTAATCTTCTCCTTTCCCCTTCTGATGACCAGGTGGCGAATCGCATCTCTGCATGTCTGGCGGACATATCAGTGTGGATGACGGATCACCACCTCAAGCTGAACCTCGGCAAGACGGAACTGCTCTTCCTCCCGGGGAAGGACTGCCCGTTCCATGATCTCGCCATCACGGTTGACAACTCCATTGTGTCCTCCTCCCAGAGCGCTAAGAACCTTGGCGTGATCCTGGACAACACCCTGTCGTTCTCAACTAACATCAAGGCGGTGGCCCGTTCCTGTAGGTTCATGCTCTACAACATCCGCAGAGTACGACCCTGCCTCACACAGGAAGCGGCGCAGGTCCTAATCCAGGCACTTGTCATCTCCCGTCTTGATTACTGCAACTCGCTGTTGGCTGGGCTCCCTGCCTGTGCCATTAAACCCCTACAACTCATCCAGAACGCCGCAGCCCGTCTGGTGTTCAACCTTCCCAAGTTCTCCCACGTCACCCCGCTCCTCCGCTCTCTCCACTGGCTTCCAGTTGAAGCTCGCATCCGCTACAAGACCATGGTGCTTGCCTACGGAGCTGTGAGGGGAACGGCACCGCAGTACCTCCAGGCTCTGATCAGGCCCTACACCCAAACAAGGGCACTGCGTTCATCCACCTCTGGCCTGCTCGCCTCCCTACCACTGAGGAAGTACAGTTCCCGCTCAGCCCAGTCAAAACTGTTCGCTGCTCTGGCCCCCCAATGGTGGAACAAACTCCCTCACGACCAGGACAGCAGAGTCAATCACCACCTTCCGGAGACACCTGAAACCCCACCTCTTTAAGGAATACCTAGGATAGGATAAAGTAATCCTTCTCACCCCCCCTTAAATGATTTAGATGCACTATTGTAAAGTGGCTGTTCCACTGGATGTCATAAGGTGAATTCACCAATTTGTAAGTCGCTCTGGATAAGAGCGTCTGCTAAATGACTTAAATGTATGTAAATGTAAAAACATACCCTTGTAAAACTGACTATCCTACTGATCTTTGTCTTCGGTGATGTCATTTACAAAATAGCCTCCAACACTCTACTCAGCTAACTGGATGCAGTCTATCACAGTGCCATCCGTTTTGTCACCAAAGCCTCAAATACAACCCACCGCTGCGACCTGTATGCTCTCATTGGCTGGCCCTCATTACAGATTCGTCGCCAAACCCACTGGCTCCAGGTCATCTATAAGTCTTTGCTATGTAAAGCTGCGCCTTATCTTAGCTCACTGGTCACCATAACAACACCCACCCGTAGCAAGTGCTCCAGCAGGTATATCTCACTGGTCATCACGAAAGCCAAGACCACTTTTGGCAGCATTTCCTTCCAGTTCTCTGCTGCCAATGACTGGGATGAATTGCATATATCACTGAAGTTGGAGACTTATGTCTCCATCACTAACTTTAAACATCAGCTATCTGAGCAGCTCACCGATCACTTCAGTTGTACACAGCCCATCTGTAAATAGCCCATCCAATCTACCTCATCTCCATATTGTTTTTATTTACTTTTCTGCTCTTTTCCACACCAGTATTTCTACTTGCACATCATCATCTGCACATCTATCACTCCAGTATCTCTACTGTAGGTTATATTATTTAGTATCTCTACCATTGGTTCCATTTTTTAGAATCTCTACCGGTGGTTATATTATTTAGTATCTCTACCGTTGGTTATATTATTTAGTATCTCTACCATTGGTTCCATTATTTACTATTGGTAAATAATAACTATTACATTATTTAGTATCATTACTGTTGGTTATATTATTTAGTATCTCTACCGCTGGTTATATTGTTTAGTATCTCTACCGTTGGTTATATTATTTAGTATCTCTACCGTTGGTTACATTATTTAGTATCTCTACCGTTGGTTATATTATTTAGTATCTCTACCGTTGGTTATATTATTTAGTATCTCTACCGTTGGTTATATTATTTAGTATCGCTACGGTTGGTTATATTATTTAGTATCATTACTGTTGGTTATATTATTTAGTATCGCTACAGTTGGTTACATTATTTAGTATCTCTACCGTTGGTTACATTATTTAGTATCTCTACCGTTGGTTATATTATTTAGTATCTCTACCGTTGGTTATATTGTTTAGTATCTCTACCGTTGGTTATATTGTTTAGTATCTCTACCGTTGGTTATATTGTTTAGTATCTCTACCGTTGGTTATATTATTTAGTATCTCTACCGTTGGTTATATTATTTAGTATCGCTACGGTTGGTTATATTATTTAGTATCGCTACCGTTGGTTATATTGTTTAGTATCTCTACAGTTGGTTATATTATTTAGTATTTCTACCA
This sequence comes from Oncorhynchus masou masou, assembly GCF_036934945.1. Classification (NCBI taxonomy): domain Eukaryota; kingdom Metazoa; phylum Chordata; class Actinopteri; order Salmoniformes; family Salmonidae; genus Oncorhynchus; species Oncorhynchus masou. Next base: position 93,149,206 of record NC_088216.1, read on the forward strand.
CTGGTTACATTATTTAGTATCTCTACAGTTGGTTATATTATTTAGTATCTCTACCGCTGGTTATATTATTTAGTATCATTACTGTTGGTTATATTATTTAGTATCGCTACAGTTGGTTATATTATTTAGTATCTCTACCGTTGGTTCCATTTTTAGAATCTCTACCGGTGGTTATATTATTTAGAATCTCTACCGGTGGTTATATTATTTAGTATCTCTACCGCTGGTTATATTATTTAGTATCTCTACCGGTGGTTACATTATTTACTATTGGTAAATAATAACTATTACATTATTTAGTATCTCTACCATTGGTTATATTGTTTAGTATCTCTACCGTTGGTTATATTGTTTAGTATCTCTACCGGTGGTTATATTATTTAGTATCTCTACCGGTGGTTATATTATTTAGTATCTCTACCGGTGGTTATATTATTTAGTATCTCTACCGTTGGTTATATTGTTTAGTATCTCTACCGTTGGTTATATTATTTAGTATCTCTACCGGTGGTTATATTGTTTAGTATCTCTACCGGTGGTTATATTGTTTAGTATCTCTACCGGTGGTTATATTATTTAGTATCTCTACCGGTGGTTATATTATTTAGTATCTCTACCGGTGGTTATATTATTTAGTATCTCTACCGGTGGTTATATTGTTTAGTATCTCTACTGTAGGTTATATTATTTAGTATCTCTACCGTTGGTTCCATTTTTTAGAATCTCTACCATTGGTTATATTATTTAGTATCTCTACTGTTGGTTATATTTTTTGTATCATTACTGTTGGTTATATTATTTAGTATCATTAGCTTTGGTTATATTATTTAGTATCATTAGCATTAGTTATATTATTTAGCATCTCTACCGTTGGTTATATTGTTTAGTATCTCTACCGTTGGTTATATTATTTAGTATCTCTACCGTTGGTTATATTGTTTAGTATCTCTACCGTTGGTTCCATTTTTTAGTATCTCTACCGGTGGTTATATTATTTAGTATCATTACTGTTGGTTATATTATTTAGTATCATTAGCCTTGGTTATATTATTTAGTATCATTAGCATTAGCTATATTATTTAGTATCTCTACCGTTGGTTATATTGTTTTGTGTAATTATCAATGTTGCATTATTATGAAAGATAAGTGCTATGGAGTGTTATTATTATTATTAAATACTTTATAAATGTGCCATTTATTATTATTATTAAATATATATGTCCATTTAATATTATTATAAAAAATATATAACCCTTTTATTATTATTAAACGTATATATGTGTCACGACTTCCACCAAAGTCGTTTCCTCTCCTTGTTCGGGCAGTGTTTGGCGGTCGGCATCACCGGTCTTCTAGCCATCGTCGATCCACTTTTCACTTCCATTTGTTTTGTCTTGTTTTCCTCCACATCTGATTTCCCTTTCCCTCATTCAGTGTTGTGAATTTAACCCTCTGTTCCCCCCATGTCCTTGTGTGGAATTGTTTGTTTGTTAAGTGCTTGTGCACTATGTTTCTGGCGCATGTCAGGTTTTGTACCCATGTATGTTATTTTTTATTGCCATTGGTTTTGAAATTAAACTGCTCCGGCTATTACCTATTTCTGCTCCCCTGCGACTGACTTCACTGCCACCAGTTCTGCAACCCTTACAATATGTCCCTATTATTATTAAAGTATTATTAATAAATATATATGTCCCACGTAGTATTATGAATAAATATATGTCCCATGTAGTATTATTATAAATATATATGTCCCATTTATTATGAAATATATTTCCCATTTATTATTATTAAATATATATGTCCCATTTATTGTGAAATATATGTCCCATTGTTTATTAATAAATATATATGTTCCATTTATTAGTATGTCCCATTTATTATAAATAAATATATATGTTCCATTTATTATTATGTCCCATTTATTGTAATCTACAAGACCCTGCTAGGTAAAGTCCCCCCTTTTCGCAGCTCGCTGGTCACCATAGCATCTCACACCTGTAGCACACGCTCCAGCAGGTATATCTCTCTAGTCACCACCAAACCAATTCTTTCTTTGGCCGCCTCTCTTTCCAGTTCTCTGCTGCCAATGACAGGACCGAACTACAAAAATCTCTGATATTGGAAACACTTATCTCCCTCACTAGCTTTAAGCACCAACTGTCAGAGCAGCTCACATATTACTGCACCTGTACATAGCCCACCTATAATTTAGCCCAAACAACTACCACTTTCCCTACTGCATTTATTTTATTTATTTATTTATTTTGCACCCCATTATTTTTATTTCTACTTTGCACATTCTTCCACTGCAAATCTCCCATTCCAGTGTTTTACTTGCTATACTGTATTTACTTTGCCACCATGGCCTTTTTTTGCCTTTACCTCACCTCATTTGCTCACATCGTATATAGACTTGTTGATACTGTATTATTGACTGTATGTTTGTTTTACTCCATGTGTAACTCTTTGTCGTTGTATGTGTCGAACTGCTTTGCTTTATCTTGGCCAGGTCGCAATTGTAAATGAGAACTTGTTCTCAACTTGCCTACCTGGTTAAATAAAGGTGAAATAAAATAAATAAAATAAATACAATTGTGCCTTGAAACAATCCTATCTCGATGCTCTACGGACAATTCCTTTGACCTCATGGGACCTTATATAGACAGGTGTGTGCCGTTCCAAAATCGTGTCCAATCAATTAAAGTTACCACAGGTGGACCCCAATCAAGTTGTATAAACATCTCAAGGATGATCAATGGAAACAGGATGCACCTGAGCTCAATTTCGAGTCTCATACCAAAGGGTCTGAATACTTATGTAAATAAGGCATTTGTGTGTTTTTTTTTTATTCATTTGTAAACATTAAAAGTTTTTTGCTTTGTCATTATGGGGTATTGTGTGTCGATTGATGAGGATTTTTAAAAATCAATTTTAGAATGAGGCTGTAAGGTGTTACTGCTAACCTACAAAGCATTACATGGGCTTGCTCCTACCTATCTCTCTGATTTGGTCCTGCCGTACATACCTACACGTACGCTACGGGCACAAGACGCAGGCCTCCTAATTGTCCCTAGAATTTCAAAGCAAACAGCTGGAGGCAGGGCTTTCTCCTATAGAGCTCCATTTTTATGGAACGGTCTGCCTACCCATGTCAGAGACGTAAACTCGGTGGCAACCTTTAAGTCTTTACTGAAGACTCAGCTCTTCAGTGGGTCATATAAAAGACAGTACTGTGCAGCAGTCTTCATCGACCTTGCCAAGGCTTTCGACTCTGTCAATCACCATATTCCTATCGGCAGACTCAGTAGCCTCGGTTTTTCGGATGACTGCCTTGCCTGGTTCACCAACTACTTTGCAGACAGAGTTCAGTGTGTCAAATTGGAGGGCATGCTGTCCGGTCCTCTGGCAGTCTCTATGGGGGTGCCACAGGGTTCAATTCTCGGGCCGACACTTTTCTCTGTATATATCAATGATGTTGCTCTTGCTGCGGGCGATTCCCTGATCCACCTCTACGCAGACGACACCATTCTACTTCCGGCCCGTCCTTGGACACTGTGCTATCTAACCTCCAATTGAGCTTCAAAGCCATACAACACTCCTTCCGTGGCCTCCAACTGCTCTTAAACGCTAGTAAAACCAAATGCATGCTTTTCAACCGATTGCTGCCTGCACCCGCATGCCCGACTAGCATCACCACCCTGGATGGTTCCGACCTTGAATATGTGGACATCTATAAGTACCTAGTTGTCTGGCTAGACTGTAAACTCTCCTTACAGACTCAAATCAAACATCTCCAATCGAAAATCAAATCAAGAGTCGGCTTTCTATTCCGCAACAAAGCCTCCTTCACTCACGCCGCCAAACTTACCCTAGTAAAACTGACTATCCTACCGATCCTCGACTTCAGCGATGTCATCTACAAAATTGCTTCCAACACTCTACTGGAAGTTTATCACAGTGCCATCCGTTTTGTCACTAAAGCACCTTATACCACCCACCACTGCGACTTGTATGCTCTAGTCGGCTGGCCCTCGCTACATATTCGTCGCCAGACCCACTGGCTCCAGGTCATCTACAAGTCCATGCTAGGTAAAGCTCCGCCTTATCTCAGTTCACTGGTCACGATGGCAACACCCATCCGTAGCACGCGCTCCAGCAGGTGTATCTCACTGATCATCCCTAAAGTCAACACCTTATTTGGCCGCCTTTCGTTCCAAAACTCTGCTGCCTGTGACTGGAACGAATTGCAAAAATCCCTGAAGTTGGAGACTTTTATCTCCCTCACCAACTTCAAACATCTGCTATCTGAGCAGCTAACCGATCGCTGCAGCTGTACATAGTCTATTGGTAAATAGCCCACCCATTTTCACCTACCTCATCCCCATACTGTTTTTATTTATTTACTTTTCTGCTCTTTTGCACACCAATATCTCTACCTGTACATGACCATCTGATCATTTTTCACCCCAGTGTTAATCTGCAAAATTGTAATTATTCGGAGCAACGAACCGCCCTTGCTGTCTCTGCCTGGCCGGTTCCCCTCTTTCCACCGGGATTCTCTGCCTCTAACCCTATTACAGGGGCTGAGTCACTGGCTTACTGGGGCTCTCTCATGCCGTCCCTGGAAGGGGTGCGTCACCTGAGTGGGTTGATTCACTGATGTGGTCATCCTGTCTGGGTTGGCGCCCCCCCTTGGGTTGTGCCATGACGGAGATCTTTGTGGGCTATACTCAGCCTTGTCTCAGGATGGTAAGTTGGTGGTTGAAGATATCCCTCTAGTGGTGTGGGGGCTGTGCTTTGGCAAAGTGGGTGGGGTTATATCCTTCCTGTTTGGCCCTGTCCGGGGGTGTCCTCGGATGGGGCCACAGTGTCTCCTGACCCCTCCAGTCTCAGCCTCCAGTATTTATGCTGCAGTAGTTTATGTGTCGGTGGGCTAGGGTCAGTTTGTTATATCTGGAGTACTTCTCCTGAACTATTCGGTGTCCTGTGTGAATCTAAGTGTGCGTTCTCTAATTCTCTCCTTCTCTCTCTCTTTCTCTCTCTCGGAGGACCTGAGCCCTAGGACCATGCCCTAGGACTACCTGACATGATGACTCCTTGCTGTCCCCAGTCCACCTGGCCGTGCTGCTGCTCCAGTTTCAACTGTTCTGCCTTATTATTATTCGACCATGCTGGTCATTTATGAACATTTGAACATCTTGGCCATGTTCTGTTATAATCTCCACCCGGCACAGCCAGTAGAGGACTGGCCACCCCACATATGCTCTCTCTAATTCTCTCTTTCTTTCTCTCTCTCGGAGGACCTGAGCCCTAGGACTATGCCCCAGGACTACCTGACATGATGACTCCTTGCTGTCCCCAGTCCACCTGGCCATGCTGCTGCTCCAGTTTCAACTGTTCTGCCTTATTATTATTTGACCATGCTGGTCATTTATGAACATTTAAACATCTTGGTCATGTTCTGTTATAATCTCCACCCGGCACAACCAGAAGAGGATTGGCCACCCCACATAGCCTGGTTCCTCTCTAGGTTTCTTCCTAGGTTTTGGCCTTTCTAGGGAGTTTTTCCTAGCCACTGTGCTTCTACACCTGCATTGCTTGCTGTTTGGGGTTTTAGGCTGGGTTATGGTACAGCACTTCGAGTTATCAGCTGATGTACGAAGGGCTATATAAATAAATTTAATTTGATTTGATGTAATAAAATGTGGAAAATGTCAAGTGGTCTGTAACGAAGACACAGGGAGTCAGGAAGCAGGTGCAGTTAGTGATAACAAACCTGGCGTGAAACAAAACAAGAGAATCGTCTGACATAGAAACATAAATAATACCACCTGATGACTGATAGCGAAAGTGCTACGTAAAGGGTAAGTAATCAAGGGAGTAATGAAGTCCAGGTGTGACTGATAATGAGACGCAGGTGTGAGTATTGATGGTTGCCAGGTGTGGAAAAAGATGGGTTGCCCCATTTAGTATTATAGCTTCAAGCCTGTTTCTGGAGAGATAAGCTCCTATAGGTTTTAACTCCAACCCTGCTCCTGGAGAGATAAGCTCTTATAGGTTATAACTCCAACCCTGTTTCTGGAGAGATAAGCTCCTATAGGTTATAACTCCAACCCTGTTCCTGGAGAGATACGCTCCTATAGGTTATAACTCTAACCCTGTTTCTGGAGAGATACGCTCCTATAGGTTATAACTCCAACCCTGTTCTTGGAGAGAGACCCTCCTGGAGGTTTTAACTCAAACCCTGTTTCTGGAGAGATAAGCTCCTGTAGGTAATAACTCCAACCCTGTTCTTGGAGAGAGACCCTCCTGGAGGTTTTAACTCAAACCCTGTTTCTGGAGAGATAAGCTCCTATAGGTTATAACTCCAAGCCTGTTCCTGGAGAGATAAGCTCCTATATGTTATACCTTCAAGCCTGTTCCTGGAGAGATAAACTCCTATAGATTATAACTCCAACCCTGTTTCTGGAGAGATACGCTCCTATAGGTTATAACTCCAACCCTGTTCCTGGAGAGATACGCTCCTATAGGTTATAACTCCAACCCTGTTTCTGGAGAGATACGCTCCTATAGGTTATAACTCCAACCCTGTTCCTGGATAGATACGCTCCTATAGGTTATAACTCCAACCCTGTTCCTGGAGAGATAATCTCCTGTAGGTTATAACTCCAACCCTGTTTCTGGAGAGATAAGATCCAGTAGGTTATAACTCCAACCCTGTTTCTGGAGAAAGAAGCTCCTATTGGTTACAACTCCAACCCTGCGCCTGGAGAGATAAGCTCCTGTAGGTTTTAACTCCAACCCTGTTTCTGGAGAGATAACCTCCTATAGGTTATAACTCCAACCCTGTTCTTGGAGAGTGACCCTCCTGGAGGTTTTAACTCAAACACTGTTTCTGGAGAGATAAGCTCCTGTAGGTTATAACTCCAACCCTGTTTCTGGAGAGATAAGCTCCTATAGGTTATAACTCTAACCCTGTTCTTGGAGAGATAAGCTCATATAGGTTTTAACTCCAACCCTGTTTCTGGAGAGATAAGCTCCTGTAGGTTATAACTCCAACCCTGTTCCTGGAGAGATAAGCTCCTGTAGGTTATAACTCCAACCCTGCTCCTGGAGAGATAAGCTCCTATAGGTTATAACTCCCATCCCTGTTCCTGGAGAGATACGCTCTTATAGGTTATAACTCCAACCCTGTTTCTGGAGAGATAAGCTCCTATAGGTTATAACTCCAACCCTGTTCCTGGAGAGAAACCCTCTTATAGGTTATAAGTCCATCCCTGTTTCTGGAGAGATAAGCTCCTATAGGTTATAACTCCATCCCTGTTCCTGTAAAGATACCCTCTTATAGGTTATAAGTCCAACCCTGTTTCTGGAGAGATAAGCTCCTATTTGTTAGAACTCCAACCCTGTTCCTGGAGAGATAAGCTCATATAGGTTTTAACTCCAACCCTGTTTCTGGAGAGATACGCTCTTATAGGTTATAACTCCAACCCTGTTTCTGGAGAGATACGCTGTTTCTTATAGGTTATAACTCCAACCCTGTTTCTGGAGAGATACCCTCCCGTAGGTTATAACTGCAACCCTGTTTCTGTAGAGATAAGCTCCTATAGGTCATAACTCCAACCCTGTTTCCGGAGAGATACGTTCCTATAGGTTATAACTCCAACCCTGTTTCTGGAGAGATACGCTCCTACAGGTTATATTACCTCCATCCCTGTTTCTGGAGAGATACGCTGTAATAGGTTATAACTTCAACCCTGTTTCTGGAGAGATAACCTCCTATAGGTTATAACTCTAACCCTGTTCTTGGAGAGATAAGCTCATATAGGTTTTAACTCCAACCCTGTTTCTGGAGAGATAAGCTCCTGTAGGTTATAACTCCAACCCTGCTCCTGGAGAGATAAGCTCCTATAGGTTATAACTCCCATCCCTGTTCCTGGAGAGATACGCTCTTATAGGTTATAACTCCAACCCTGTTTCTGGAGAGATAAGCTCCTATAGGTTATAACTCCAACCCTGTTCCTGGAGAGAAACCCTCTTATAGGTTATAAGTCCATCCCTGTTTCTGGAGAGATAAGCTCCTATAGGTTATAACTCCATCCCTGTTCCTGTAAAGATACCCTCTTATAGGTTATAAGTCCAACCCTGTTTCTGGAGAGATAAGCTCCTATAGGTTTTACTCCATCCCTGTTCCTGTAAAGATACCCTCTTATAGGTTATAAGTCCAACCCTGTTTCTGGAGAGATAAGCTCCTATATGTTAGAACTCCAACCCTGTTACTGGAGAGATAAGCTCATATAGGTTTTAACTCCAACCCTGTTTCTGGAGAGATAAGCTCCTATAGGTTATAACTCCAACCCTGTTCTTGTAGAGATAAACTCCATTAGATTATAACTCCAACCCTGTTCCTGGAGAGATAAGCTCCTATAGGTCATAACTGCAACCCTGTTTCTGGAGAGATACACTCCTATAGGTTATAACTCCATCCCTGTTTCTGGAGAGATAACCTTCTATAGGTTATAACACCAACCCTGTTTCCAGAGAGATATGCTCCTATAGGTTTTAACTCCAACCCTGTTCTTGGAGAGATAAACTCCATTAGATTATAACTCTAACCCTGTTCCTGGAGAGATACGCTCTTATAGGTTTTAACTCCAACCCTGTTCTTGGAGAGATAAACTCCATTAGATTATAACTCCAACCCTGTTTCTGGAGAGATACGCTCTTATAGGTTATAACTCCAACCCTGTTTCTGGAGAGATAAGCTCCTATAGGTTATAACTCCAACCCTGTTCCTGGAGAGATACGCTCTTATAGGTTATAACTCCAACCCTGTTTCTGGAGAGATAAGCTCCTATAGGTTATAACTCCAACCCTTTTCCTGGAGAGATACGCTCTTATAGGTTATAACTCCAACCCTGTTTCTGGAGAGATACGCTCTTATAGGTTATAACTCCAACCCTGTTTCTGGAGAGATACTCTCCCGTAGGTTATAACTGCAACCCTGTTTCTGTAGAGATAAGCTCCTATAGGTCATAACTCCAACCCTGTTTCCGGAGAGATACGTTCCTATAGGTTATAACTCCAACCCTGTTTCTGGAGAGATACGCTCCTACAGGTTATACCTCCATCCCTGTTTCTGGAGAGATACGCTGTTATAGGTTATAACTTCAACCCTGTTTCTGGAGAGATAATCTCCTATAGGTTATAACTCCAACCCTGTTCTTGGAGAGATACCCTCCCGTAGGTTATAACTCCAACCCTGTTTCTGGAGAGATACGCTCTTATAGGTTATAACTGCAACCCTGTTTCTGGAGAGATACCCCCCCGTAGGTTATAACTACAACCCTCCCGTAGGTTATAACTCCAACCCTGTTTCTGGAGAGATACGCTCTTATAGGTTATAACTCCAACCCTGTTTCTGGAGAGATACGCTCTTATAGGTTATAACTCCAACCCTGTTCTTGGAGAGATAAGCTCCTATAGGTTATTACTCCAACCCTGTTCTTGGAGAGATACGCTCTTATAGGTTATAACTCCAACCCTGTTCTTGGAGAGATAAGCTCCTATAGGTTATAACTCCAACCCTGTTCTTGGAGAGATAAGTTCCTATAGGTTATAACTCCAACCCTGTTTCTGGAGAGATAAGCTCCTATAGGTTATAACTCCAACCCTGTTTCTGGAGAGATAAGCTTCTATAGGTTATACCTTCATCCCTGTTCCTGGAGAGATAAGCTCCTATAGGTTATAACTGCAACCCTGTTTCTGTAGAGATAAGCTCCTATAGGTTATAACTCCAACCCTGTTCTTGGAGAGATACACTCCTATAGGTTATAACTCCAACCCTGTTCTTGGAGAGATACCCTCCTATAGGTTATAACTCCAACCCTGTTTCTGGAGAGATAAGCTCATATAGGTTTAACTCCAACCCTGTTCCTGGAGAGATACCATCCTATAGGTTATAACTCCAACCCTGTTCTTGGAGAGAGACCCTCCTGGAGGTTTTAACTCCAACCCTCTTTCTGGAGAGATAAGCTCATGTAGGTTACAAATCCAACCCTGTTCCTGGAGAGAGACCCTCATGTAGGTTAACTCCAACCCTATAAGCTTGGCACATCTAACCATCTGGATTTTGCCCATTCTTCAAGGCAAAACTGATCTTATTTAATCGCTTCATAACAAAAGGGGTGAATACATATGCATGGACTTTTTTGTGTCCATTGCATGAAATCCAAATAACAATCCATTTAAATTACAGGATGTAATGTCAAGGGGGTGAATACTGTAGCAGACAGTACAGGAACAGGACACCACCAGACTTTTACAACAATTAAAACACTCGAACCGAGCCTTATCTCCTCCATCTAAACCCAATCAGTTATAGAGTCATTACTGTTCATATCCATCATTCATAATAATGTACAATTAAGTTGTTGATTTTCGATTGACAAGGATCAGTCGTCTAAGCACAGCTCAGAAGTGCTCTTGGGACACAGTTTATTTGTATTTATTTTTTATTTAACCTTTATTTTACTAGGTAAGTCAGTTAAGAACACATTCTTATTTTCAATGACCGCCTACCCTGGCCAAACCCGGACGAAGCTGGGCCAGTTGTGCTCCGCCCTATGAGACTCCCAATCACAGCCAGATGTGATACAGTCTGGATTTGAACTAGTGACTGTCGTGACACCTCTTGCACTGAGATGCAGTGCCTTAGACCACTGCGCCACTCGGGAGCCCAAACGTTTTAGTTTAAAGTTGTAGTGTAATAACAGAGTGTGTTTAAGGCAAACCCAGATGACGTACGGTATTTATTTAAGACAAATAAATGCTCTTTAGTTCAGGAGTAATAGGAGTTCAAGAGTTCATTGAAAAATATTTAATAGAAAAAACACAACATGATGCCTGAAAAATTTCTCACAAGGAAAGCATTTATCGTTTGTTTCCCAAATGGCAACCTACTCCCTATATAGTGCACTAATGTTAACCAAGGCCCATAAGGAATAGGGTACGATTTGGGACACAGATATAGAAACACGCATTAAGGGTCTGTGGAGCGGCTTGTTGGGAAACAGTGCTACAGGGATGCTGTACACAACCAGAAACAGAATCATTGAGGAAATGCTCTGGAAGTCCGTCTGTAACTAGTTACTGCAGAGCAGAACAGGCTTTTTTTCTCTCTACACTTGACTTTCAAGAAGGAAAGACTTTCTGAGGCATAACTGCTATTTGTTGAAGGTTTCACTGACCTTTAGTTTCAATTCTCTATGGTCTTCCACCTTTTATTTACTCCTCTATATAGTCTACCACCTTTTATTATGTACTCTTCTGTATAGTCTACCACCTTTTATTTACTCCTCTCTATAGTCTACCACCTTTTATTATGTACTCCTCTCTATAGTCTACCACCTTTTATTATTTACTCCTCTCTATAGTCTACCACCTTTTATTATGTACTCTTCTGTATAGTCTACCACCTTTTATTATGTACTCTTCTGTATAGTCTACCACCTTTTATTATGTACTCTTCTGTATAGTCTACCACCTTTTATTTACTCCTCTCTATAGTCTACCACCTTTTATTATGTACTCTTCTGTATAGTCTACCACCTTTTATTATGTACTCTCTGTATAGTCTACCACCTTTTATTATGTACTCTTCTGTATAGTCTACCACCTTTTATTATGTACTCTTCTGTATAGTCTACCACCTTTTATTTACTCCTCTCTATAGTCTACCACCTTTTATTATTTACTCCTCTCTATAGTCTACCACCTTTTATTATTTACTCCTCTCTATAGTCTACCACCTTTTATTATGCACTCTTCTCTATAGTCTACCACCTTTTATTATGTACTTTTCTCTATAGTCTACCACCTTTTATTTACTCCTCTCTATAGTCTACCACCTTTTATTATGTACTCTTCTGTATAGTCTACCACCTTTTATTTACTCCTCTATATAGTCTACCACCTTTTATTATGTACTCTTCTGTATAGTCTACCACCTTTTATTTACTCCTCTCTATAGTCTACCACCTTTTATTATGTACTCCTCTCTATAGTCTACCACCTTTTATTATGCACTCTTCTCTATAGTCTACCACCTTTTATTATGTACTTTTCTCTATAGTCTACCACCTTTTATTATGTACTCTTCTCTATAGTCTACCACCTTTTATTATGTACTCTTCTCTATAGTCTACCACCTTTTATTTACTCCTCTCTATAGTCTACCACCTTTTATTATTTACTCCTCTCTATAGTCTACCACCTTTTATTATGTACTCCTCTCTATAGTCTACCACCTTTTATTATGTACTCCTCTCTATGGTCTACCACCTTTTATTATGTACTCCTCTCTATAGTCTTCCACCTTTTATTTACTCCTCTCTATAGTTTACCAGTAACGGCGTTCTTCGTTTGTCGAAAGAGAGTCGGACCAAAATGCAGCGTGTTGGTTACTCATGTTTTTTAATGAAACAAAATGACGATTACATGAAAATACTGAGACAAATACAAAACAACAAAACGGAACGTGAAACCTAAGTACAGCCTATCTGGTGAAACTACACAGAGACAGGAACAATCACCCACGAAATACACAGTGAAACCCAGGCTACCTAAATACGGTTCCCCATCAGAGACAACAAGAATCACCTGACTCTGATTGAGAACCGCCTCATGCAGCCAAACCTAAACTAAACACACCCCTAATCAACCACAATCCCAATGCCTACAAAAACCCCAATACGACAACACAATAACATAAACCCATGTCACACCCTGGCCTGACCAAACTAATTATCTAAAACACAAAATACTAAGACCAAGGTGTGAAAGAACCCCCCCCTAAGGTGCGGACTCCTGGACGCACCTCAAAACCATAGGGAGGGTCCGGGTGGGCGTCTGTCCATGGTGGCGGTTCCGGCTCGGGACGTGGACCCCACTCCAAAAGTTGCCATAGTTCCTCCCCTTCGCGTCCTGGGATAATCCACCCTCGCCGCCGACCATGGCCTAATAGTCCTCACCCAGAAACCCACTGAACTGAGGAGTAGCTCGTGACTGAGGGGCAGCTTGGGACTGAAGCAGCTCGGGACTGAGGGGAAGCTCAGGACTGAGGGGCAGCTCGGGACTGAGGGGCAGCCCAGCACTGAGAGGAAGCCCAGCCAGGCAGTTGAATCCGGCAGATCCTGGCTGGCTGGCAGTTCTGGCAGATCCTGGCTGACTGGCGGATCTGGAAGAGTCTGGTTGAGTAGCAGATCTGGAAGAGTCTGGTTGAGTAGCAGATCTGGAAGAGTCTGGTTGACTGGCAGATCTGGAAGAGTATGGTTGACTGGCAGATCTGGAAGAGTCTGGCTGACTGGCAGATCTGGAAGAGTCTGATTGACTGGCAGATCTGGAAGAGTCTGGTTGACTGGCAGATCTGGAAGAGTCTGGCTGACTGGCAGATCTGGAAGAGTCTGGCTGACTGGCAGATCTGGAAGAGTCTGGCTGACTGGCAGATCTGGAAGAGTCTGGCTGACTGGCAGATCTGGAAGAGTCTGGCTGACTGGCAGATCTGGAAGAGTCTGGCTGACTGGCAGATCTGGAAGAGTCTGGCTGACTGGCAGATCCTGGCAGACTGACGGCTCTGGCTGCTTCATGCTGACTGACGGCTCTGGCTGCTCCATGCTGACTGGCGGCTCTGGCTGCTCCATGCAGACTAACAGCTCTGGCAGCTCCTTGCAGACTGGCAGCTCCTTGCAGACTGGCAGCTCCTTGCAGACTGGCAGCTCCATGCAGACTGGCAGCTCCATGCAGACTGGCAGCTCCATGCAGACTGGCAGCTCCTTGCAGACTGACAGCTCTGGCTGCTCCATGCAGACTAACAGCTCTGGCAGCTCCTTGCAGACTGGCAGCTCCTTGCAGACTGGCAGCTCCATGCAGACTGGCAGCTCATTACAGACTGGCAGCTCCATGCAGACTGGCAGCTCTGGCTGCTCCAAGCAGACTGACAGCTCTGGCTGCACCATGCAGACTGGCAGCTCAGGCTGCTCCGAACAGGCAGGAGGCTCCGGCAGCGCTGTAGAGGAGGAAGGCTCTAGAAGCGCTGAACAGGCGGGAGACTCCGGTAGCGCAGGAGAGAAGAAAGGCTCCGACAGCGCAGGAGAGGTGAGGCGCACTGTAGGCCTGATGCGTGGTGCTGGCACTGGTGGTATTGGGCCGAAGACACGCACAGGAAGCCTGGTGCGGGGAGCTGCTACCGGAGGGCTGGGGTGTGGAGGTGGTACTGGATAGACCGGACCGTGCAGGCGCACTGGAGCTCTTGAGCACCGAGCCTGTCCAACCTTACCCGGTTGAATACTCTCGGTCGCCCTGCCAGTGCGGCGAGGTGGAATAGCCCGCACTGGGCTATGTAGGCGAACCGGAGACACCGAGCGCAAGGCTGGTGCCATGTAAGCCGGCCCAAGGAGACGCACTGGGGACCAGATGCGTAGAGCCGGCTTCATGGCATTTGGCTCGACGCTCAATCTAGCCCGGCTGATACGCGGAGCTGAAATATACCGCACCGGGCTATGCACCCGCACTGGGGACACCGTGCGCACCACTGCATAACACGGTGCCTGCCCGGTTTCTCTAGCCCCCCGGTAAGCACAGGGAGTTTGCGCAGGTCTCCTACCTGGCGTAGACATACTCCCTGAAAGCCCCCCCCCCAAGAAATTTTTAGGGCTGATTCCCGGGCTTCCATCCACGTCGCCGTGCTGCCTCCTCATACCAGTGCCTCTCCGCTTTAGTTCCTCCTTGGGGCGGCGCTATTCACCAGGCTGAGCCCAGGGTCCTTTTCCGTCCAGTTCTTCCTCCCATGTCCAATTCTCCAAGTGGTGTAGCCTCTCCCACTGAAGCTGCTTCTGTTGCCTCTCCTGTGGCTCCTGCCTGTTAACACGCTGCTCGGTCCGTGTGTGGTGGGTGACTCTGTAACGGCGTTCTTCATTTGTCGAAAGAGAGTTGGACCGAAATGCAGCGTCTTGGTTACTCATGTTTTTTAATGAAACAAAATGACGATTACATGAAAATACTGAGACAAATACAAAACAACAAAACGGAACGTGAAACCTAAGTACAGCCACAATAACATAAACCCATGTCACACCCTGGCCTGACCAAACTAATTATCTAAAACACAAAATACTAAGACCAAGGCGTGATATTACCACCTTTTATTATGTACTCCTCTCTATAGTCTACCACCTTTTATTATGTACTCTTCTCTTGTTCTGCTGAAAGCTAACGGCTCATTTAAAGAGATGGAAAAAAATGTCTCTCCAGCTCCTGGCTGAAGGAATTAGATTTCTCCCAGCAGTGAACAGCTGTCTTGCTTTATACAAGCATGAAGTCAGAGAATCGCCCATCAGCCCCCTCTCCAATCAATCACCCTACAGACGTTTCCTGCGACAGATGGACAGGCAGTCTGCATCCTAAATAGCACCCTATTTCTTAGGAGCCCTGGTCAGAAGTAGTGCACTACATTGGAAATAGGGCTCTGGTCAACAGTAGTGCACTATATAGGGAATAAGGCCCTGGTCTAAAGTAGTGTTCTATATAGGGAATAGGTACCTGGTCTAAAGTAGTGTTCAATATAGGGAATAGGTACCTGGTCTAAAGAAGTGTTCTATATAGGGAATAGGTACCTGGTCTAAAGTAGTGTTCTATATAGGGAATAGGGCTCTGGTCAACAGTAGTGTTCTATATAGGGAATAGGGCTCTGGTCAACAGTCGTGTTCTATATAGGGAATAGGGTTACATTTGTTATGCAAGCACAGTGTTCCTGGGGTGAGGGAGGGGTCCATGTCAAATGTAGTGAACTTGTAGTGCATTATCTAGGGTGTCATTTTGGATGCAGACCTCCTGGGGGTCTTTCATAAGGAAATAGGGTTTGTTGACCTAATGATGATGTCCAAAATGTCCTACAAAAGGGAAGATAAATAAACATATATATGGGTTGTAATTACAATGTTGTTTGTTCTTCACTGGTTGCCCTTTTCTTGTGGCAACAGGTCACAAATCTTGCTATTGTGGAGGCACACTGTGGTATTTCACCCAAAAGATATGGGAGTTTATCAAAATTGGGTTTGTTTTCTAAATCTTTGTGGATCTGTGTAATTGGAGGGAAATATGTCTCTAATATGGTCATACATTTGGCAGGAGGTTAGGAAGTGCAGCTCAGTTTCCACCTTATTTTGTGGGAAGTGTGGACACTTCTCTGTCTTCGAAATGCATGCTCTTCAACCGATCGCTGCCCGCACGTCCAACATCACTACTCTGGACGGTTCTGACATAGGTATTTGTAGTTGTCCACATATTCTAGGTGTCTGGCTCGACTGTAAACTCTCCTTCCAGACTCACATTAAGCATATCCAATCCAAAATTAAATCTAGAATCGGCTTCCTATTTCGCAACAAAGCATCCTTCATTCATGCTGCCAAACATACCCTCGTAAAACTGACTATCCTACCGATCCTCGACGTCATTTACAAAATTGCCTCGAACACTCTACTCAACAAATTGGATGCAGTCTATCACTGTGCCATCTGTTTTGTCACCAAAGCCCCATAGACAACCCACCACTGCGACCTGTACACTCTGGTTGGCTGGCCCTCACTTCATTGCCTTACCTTACTTATCTTACACACTGTATATATACTTTTTCTACTGTATTATTGACTGTATGTTTGTTAATTCCATGTGTAACTCTGTTTTGTTGTATGTGTCGAACTGCTTTGCTTTATCTTGGTCAAGTCACAGTTGTAAATGAGAACTTGTTCTCAGCTAGCCTACCTGGTTAAATAAAGGTGAAATAAAAAATTTAATAAAAAGAGCCATGTCTGCCTACAGCAGCCTTTCTCAATAGCAAGGCTATGCTCACTGAGTCTGTACATAGTCAAAGATTTCCTTAAGTTTGAGTCAGTCACAGTGGTCAAGTATTCTGTCAGTGTTCTCTCTGTTTAGGACCAAATTGCATTCTAGTTTGCTCAGTTTTTTTGTTAATTCTTTCCAATGTGTCAAGTAATTATCTTTTTGTTTTCTCTTGATTTGGTTGTGTCTAATTGTGTTGCTGTCCTGGGGCTCTGTAGGGTGTGTTTGTGTTTGTGAACAGAGCCACAGGACCAGCTTAGGGGACTCTTCTCCAGGTTAATCTCTCTGTCGGTGATGGCTTTGTTATGGAAGGTTTGGGAATCGCTTCCATTTAGGTGGATGTAGAATTTAACGGCTCTTTTCTGGATTTTGATCATGACCTGGTGTCGGCCTAATTCTGCTCTGCATGCATTATTTTGTGTTTTACGTTGTACACCGAGGATATTTTTTGCATAATTCTTCATACAGAGCCTCAATTTGGTGTTTGTCCCATTTTGTGAATTAATGGTTGGTGAGCGGGACTCAAGACCTCACAACCATAAAGGGTAATGGGTTCTATAACTGATTCAAGTATTTTTTGCCAGATCCTAATTGGTAGGTCAAATTTCATGTTCCTTTTGATGGCATAAAAGGCCCTTTTTACCTTGTCTCTCAGCTCATTCAC
Source organism: Oncorhynchus masou masou (assembly GCF_036934945.1). Lineage (NCBI taxonomy): Eukaryota > Metazoa > Chordata > Actinopteri > Salmoniformes > Salmonidae > Oncorhynchus > Oncorhynchus masou. The sequence continues at coordinate 93,166,769 of NC_088216.1, forward strand.
AGCTTTGTAGAAGTTACCTGTGGTGCTGATGTTTGGGCCAAGGTATGTTTAGTTTTTTTGTGTGCTCTAGGTTAATGGTGTCAAGATGGAATATCTATTTGTGGTCCTGGTAACAGGACCTTTTTCGGAACACCATTATTTTTTGTCTTACTGAGATTTACTGTCAGGGCCCAGGTCTGACAGATTCTGTGCAGAAGATCTAGGTGCTGCTGTAGGCTCTCCTTGGTTGGGGACAGAAGCACCAGATCATCAGCAAACAGTATACATTTGACTTCAGATTCTAGTAGGCTGAGGCTGGGTGTTGAAGCGGGTTGGGCTTAAGTTGCATCCCCTGGCTCTGTGGAAAGAAATGTGTGTTTTTCCCCCATTTTAACCACACACTTGTTGTTTGTGTACATGGAGTTTACATTGTTTTTCCCCCAACACCAATTTCCATTAATTTGAATAGCAGACCCTCATGCCAAATTGTGTCAATAGCTTTTTTGAAATCCACAAAGCATGTCAATTTAACTTTAACTCTACCTACATGTACATATTACCTCCATAACCGGTGTCCCTACACCTGTTGAATATTGACTCTGTACTCTACTCTTTTTTTAAAAACTTATTTTACTTAACTTTTTCTTCTTAACATCTTAAAGCATGGTTGGTTAAAGAGCCTAAAAGAATAAAGAAGTGATTTAACCATACATCTCTGTTTTGGAAAGATAATTCTTTGTGTTGTCCAATTTTCCCAGAAGTGGCGAATTAGTCTATGGATTCTTCAATTACATTGATCTGATTTCTGACATGCTGTTCCTTCTTTTTCCGTAGTGTATTTCTGTATTGTTTTAGTCATTCACCATAGTGAAGGCGTAGACTAGGGTTTTCTGGGTCTCAATTTTTTTGGTTGGACAGGTTTCTCAATTTCTTTCTTAGGTTTTTGCATTCTTCATCAAACGATTTGCATTGTTATTTATTTTCTTTCTACCCTGTCCTAAATTACGGTCCTCTACCCTGTCCTAAACTACAGCCTTCTGCTTTTCTATTAGATTTTTTTTTTATTTGATTGGGAAGCTGAGAGGTCATACTGAGGTTCACTGACAAGTTTACACCTTAACTATTACAGTCAAACATTTTGTCCAGGAAGTTGTCTAAAAGGGATTGAATTTGTTGTTGCCTAATAGTTTTTTGGTGGGTTTCCATTTTGCTCTGATAGACTCTGGGTTAAAGTCAGTGATAAAGTAATCTACAGTACTACTTACTAGAGATGGGCTATAGGTTTACCTACCATAAGAGTCCACTCGAAGCCTACCATTGACAATGTACTCCTGCAGCATGCGACAGATTCCAGTGGGGGGGATATAGGTAGCACACAGGAGGACATTTTTCTCTGAGATAATTTCCTTTTGAATTTCTAGTCCATTCCCTGTTTCACACCTGGTAGTTTGGTGGATGGAACTCACTATATGTCTGTCTCTCCCCCTCCCCCTCTCTGTTTCTCTCTCGGTGTCTCTTTTTCTCCCCCCCCTCTCTCTTGCATTAACTGGTTGAAAAGCCCCCCTGCTACAGTCTGGATCAAGGATAGCTGACTAACCCTCCACCCTGTCCTAAAGCACAGCCCTCTACCCTGTCCTAAAGCACAGCCCTCTACCCTGTCCTAAACCACAGCCCTCTACCCTGTCCTAAACCACAGCCCTACACCCTGTCCTAAACCACAGCCCTACACCCTGTCCTAAACCACAGCTCTCAACCCTGTCCTAAACTACAGCCCTCCACCCTGTCCTAAACTACAGCCCTCTAACCTGTCCTAAACTACAGCCCTCTACCCTGTTCTAAACTACTGCCCTAATCCAATGTGAAGTTGTTCTCTTCCTAGCAGACCAGATGGTCTCAGTGAATGTTGAGTCAAGAATGTGTTTTAAACAATCAATCAAAGATTAAGGACCTTAAAAGCAATCAGAGCGCTTTGTTTTGACAAGGTCAAATATTCCTCAGAAATAATATTTACACCAGACAATCATCTTCTCAATAGGGGCTGGATGGGATCTATGGGATCTATTAGGAGACCCACCCAGCCGGTCCTATTAGGAGACCCACCCAGCCGGTCCTATTAGGAGACCCACCCAGCCGGTCCTATTAGGAGACCCACCCAGCCGGTCCTATTAGGAGACCCACCCAGCCGGTCCTATTAGGAGACCCACCCAGCCGGTCCTATTAGGAGACCCACCCAGCCGGCCCTATTAGGAGACCCACCCAGCCGGTCCTATTAGGTGACCCACCCAGCCGGTCCTATTAGGTGACCCACCCAGCCGGTCCTATTAGGTTCTGCTCTACATGTAAACACTCTGACATAATTTTGACAGTGTACAGGTGTCCTCCTCCTGCTCGCTCTCTCTCCTCTGCAGCACCTTGTAACTCATTAGAGAATAGCACAACTTCCTCCAACACCCCCCCCCCCCCCCAACACAAGCACGGCCCACCAACCCAGTCGGTGTACCTTGACCCCATGTGAGCCATAAGGCTGGGTAACAAGAGGCAGAGGGAGGCCAGGCTTTGACCAATGACCTACGACCCAACCCTCCATAACTACAATGGTTCTGATGGATAGGTTATGAGAGGCCCCAGCTGCCTGTTTGTATATAAGAGCAGTCATTTGTCTTTCCTGTATCCCAGCCGCTCTCTCCGACGAGTACATGTCCCTGGGCCTGGAAATAATTGATTTCCCCCTCCAGGATGGAGAAGCTGTCTTCATTAAAGTATGGGGAATCTAGTGGGGGGATATAGGTGGGATACAGGAGGAAATATTTCTCTGTTGAGATCATTTCCTTTAGAATTTCTAGCCAAATGTAAAATGTTCCTGTTTTGATTAATTTAATATAGTCGTTAGGTCTGCTCTATACCAAATTAAACATAGCCCGTGAGTCCCTTCCCTGTTTCACACCTGGTAGTTTGGTGGATGGATCTCTCTCTCTCTCCTCCCCTCTCTCTCTCTTTCTCTGTTTCCCCCTCTCTCTCTGTCTCCTCCTCTCTCTCACAAAAGTGAAATAAACAATAAAAATTAATTGTAAACATTACACATACAGAAGTATCAAAACAATAAAGACATAACAAATGTCATATTTTATATATATATATATATACACAGCGTTGTAACAATGTACAAATGGTTAAAGTACACAAGGGAAAACAAATAAGCATACATATGGGTTGTATTTACAATGGTGTTTGTTCTTCACTGGTTGCCCTTTTCTTGTGGAAACAGGTCACAAATCTTGCTGCTGTGATGGCACACTGTGGAATTTCACCCAGTAGATATGGGAGTTTTTCAAAATTGGATTTGTTTTCAAATTCTTTGTGGATCTATGTAATCTGAGGGAAATATGTGTCTCTAATATGGTCAAACATTGGGCAGGAGTCTAGGAAGTGCAGCTCAGTTTCCACCTCATTTTGTGGGCAGTGAGCACATAGCCTGTCTTCTCAAGGGCCATGTCTGCCTACGGCGGCCTTTCTCAATAGCAAGGCTATGCTCACTGTGTCTGTACATAGTCAAATCTTTCCTTAAGTTTGGGTCAGTCACAGTGGTCAGGTATTCTGCCACTGTGTTCTCTCTGTTTTGAGCCAAATAGCATTCTCAGTTTTTTTGTTGATTCTTTCCAATGTGTCAAGTAATTATCTTTTCGTTTTCTCATGATTTGGTTGGATCTAAGTGTGCTGCTGTCCTGGCGCTCTGTGGGGTGTGTTTGTGTTTGTGAACAGAGCCCCAGGACCAGCTTGCTTAGGGGACTCTTCTCCAGGTTCATCTCTCTGTAGGTGATGGCTTTGTTATGGAAGGTTTGCGAATTGCTTCCTTTTAGGTGGTTGTAGAATTTAACGTCTCTTTTCTGGATTTTGATAATTAGTGGGTATCGGCCAAATTCTGCTCTGCATGCATTATTTGGTGTTCTACGTTGTACGCGGAGGATATTTTTGCAGAATACTGTTGACCGGGGTAGGTGTAGGCAGGTGGAAAGCATGGACAGCCGTAGAAAAATGCTCATTGAAATTCCCGATTATCGTGGATTTATCGGTGGTGACAGTGTTTCCTACGAGGAGGTACTCTTATTCTCCTTGGACTTTACAGTGTCCCAAAAGTTTTTGTAATTAGTGCTGCAAGATGCAAATTTCTGTTTGAAAAAGCTAGCATTTGATTTCCTAACTGACTGTGTGATTTTTTTTCCTATTCGAAGCTAGTGCAGTATGCCACAAGGTTGTTGTTTTTTTAGTGCTGGTCAAGGGCAGTCAAGTCTGGAGTGAACCAAGGGCTGTATCTGTTCTTAGTTCAAGGTTTTTGGAAAAGCTGCATGCTTAACGAACGCACACATTAATCACTCCTCCCTGCTCCATTATAAGATCAGTTAACAATGTGGGTCGACACACAAGTTAACTTCTCTGTCTTAGTACATACATTTCACACTTGTCAGTGTTCATTTGTAATATAAGTAATATGCATTATACTTATCTATGCTGTGGATGAGCGTTTTGTTTGTTTGTTTGTTCTGTTCCTCTCTACCTCTGTGGCTTCCGGGTATGCTGGATAAGGACCCGAGCAAAGGGAACTGGGCTGACTTTGTAGTGCCTGTCCCAAATGGCCCATTCATGTAAATGTGCATATTAAAAGACACTGTCAGTCGTGATGTCATTTTGTAAATGTTATGTTGTGATATTGTTTCATAAACATGTTGCAATGTATATACTTTAGTATGTTTAGTTAAATGGAAAATGTAGGTTTGACGAGGTAATTGCTTAATTAATTAGTGTTAATTGTTCTGAGGGGAAGGGCTAGCCCTACAAAAGGAGCCTCTCTTTCAGTTCATGAAGAGGCCATTTTAGATTGAGCTGTGAATGGGGTAGCATTGTGTTTAGCTGTCCCATAAGTTATATGTTTGATGGCAGTGCTGTTGTTTTTGTCCTGGAATCACATTGTAAATAAACACCCTTGCACAGAAGAACATGAGGTTCCGCCATTTTTTTATTTTGATAGAGGTTAGGTTTTCCAGTATAGCCTTCTGGCCTACTCTACGTGACAGGTCCCCAATGTAAACTGCCTGTTACTCAGGCCCAGAAGCTAGGATATGCATATGCATGGTCGTATTGGATAGAAAACACTCGGAAGTTTATAAAACTGCTAAACTAATGTCAGTGAGGTATAACAGAACTGATTTGGCAGGCGAAACCCCCAGGGATCTTTCGACTTTCCAATGCCTTTCTATGGGAAAGCCTAATTATTAGGACCCAGATTGCAGTTCCGATGGCTTCCACTAGATGTCAACAGTCTTTAGAAATTGTTCAATATATATTTTTTAAATGAAGCAGTATTCCTTTTTAAGTGTTACTCAGAAGGACTATGAACATTGTTTGAATCAAGTTTATTGGTAACGTTTTGGATTCATTTTGTATGGATTTTGAACGAGGGGAAACAGGTGGATTATTGAATGAAGAGCGCCAAATAAACATACTTTTTGGGGATATAAAGAAGGACTTTATCGAACAAAATAACCATTTGTTATGTAACAGGGACCCTTATGATTGCAACCAGATGAAGATCTTCAAAGGTAAGGGATTTATTTTATCGCTATTTCTGACTTTCGCAATGCATCTGCTTGGTTGGAAAATATTTTTAATGCTTTTGTATGAGGGGTGCTGTCCTCAGATAATCGCATGGTGTGCTTTCGCCGTAAAGCCTTTTTGAAATCTGACAACACGGCTGGAGTAACAAGAAGTGAAGCTTTTAAATTATGTATGACACTTGTATTTTCATGAATGTTTAATATTACGATTTCTGTCATTTGAATTTGGCGCTCTGCAATTTCACCAGATGTTGTCTAGGTGGGTCGCTTGAGGCACGCCTAGCCCATAGTTAACTTCTGACCCACTGTGATACAGGGAATTATTATTATTCATTTAATTTTTTATTTATTTTTTAAATTTTAGCCCCATTTTTCTCCCCAATTTCGTAGTATCCTATTGTTAGTAGTTACTATCTTGTCTCATTGCTACAACTCCCGTATGGGCTCGGAGACCCTAATCCTGCTCAAGCATGCCTCAGATAGCCCCCTTGTCCCACCCCCCCCCCACACATGCTGAGACCGCACCCATCTTAACTGGCGCCTCCAGAGATGCAACTTCTCTCATCGTGACTCAATGCCTAGGTTAACCCCCACTGTACTCACACCTTACCACACCCTTGTCTGTACACTATGCCCTGAATCTATCCTACCATGCCCAGAAATCTGCTCCTTTTATTCTGTTCCCAAAGCACTAAGCGGACAGTTTTTATAGTCTTTAGCCGTACCTTCATCCTACCTTCATCCTGCACTCTCATTTGTTGACTTTTTCAAGCATAAAAGCCTTGGGTTCATGCATGTTAACATCAGAAGCCTCCTCCCTAAGTTTGTTTTAATCACTGCCTTAGCACACTCTGACAACCCTGATGTTCTAGCCGTGTCTGAATCCTGGTTTAGGACGGCCACCAAAAAGTCTGAAATTTCTGTCCCCAATTACAATATTTCCCATCAAGACAGAACTGCTAAAGGGGGCAGAATTTCAATCTACTGTAGAGATAACCTGCAGAGTTCTGTCATACTATCCAGGTCTATGCCCAAACAGTTCCAGCTTCTACTTTAAAGATCCATCTCTCCAGAAATAAGTCCCTCACTGTTTCCCGCTTGTTATAGACCCCTCTAAGCTCCAGCTGTGCCCTGGACACCATATGTGAATTGATTGCTCCCCATCTATCGTCAGAGTTCGTACTGCTAGGTGACCTAAATTGGGATATGCTTAACACCCCGGCCGTCCAACAATCTAAGCTAGATGCTCTCAATCTCACACAAATTATCAAGGAACCTACCAGGTACAACCCCAAATCCATAAACATGGGCACACGCATAGATATCATCCTGACCAACTTGCCCTCTAAATACACCTCTGCTGTTTTCAACCAGGATCTCAGCAATCAATGCCTCATTGCCTGCATCTTTTATTGGCCCGCGGTCAAACTACCACCCTTCATCACTGTCAAATGCTCCCTATAACATTTCTGTAAGCAGACCTTCCTAATCGACCTGGCAGCAGAGGTTGCCTGGTTGTTCTTTAAAAGTGCTTTCCTCACCATCTTAAAGAACCAAATGCTGCCCGCGGCCAGTGATGGACTTCTACGTCACATTACCTTCCTCCTCTCCTGAAGCGACCAGGTTCGGGAGCCTTGACAGATTGTCACGGCGGACTTTCTCTTTTCCTGCCTTGTGACAGACACAGAACCTGAAGGGCTGGAGCTCCAGACACCACCTGGTCACACGAGATTTCCGGTCCTTCATGGTCTGGATCCAGGTCAATGCTCTGTGGTCCATGTGCAGGTTGAATTCCCTCCCAAGAAGGTAGTAACGGAGACTATCTAGGGCCCACTTCATAGCCAGGCACTCCTTCTCGATTGTAGAATACCTGGTTTCCCTGGGCAACAGCTTCTGACTCAGGTACAGCACAGGATGCTCTTCTCCTGGCTCCCCTTGGGCCAGTACATCTCCAATTCCCACAGCCGAAGCGTCCACCTGCATGAGAAATCTCTTCTGAAAATCAGGGGTCTGGAGAACAGGGAATGAGCATAGTCGGTTTTTCAGTATCATGAAGGCTTCTTCACACTCCTCAGTCCACTTCACAGGGTTGCTGGCCACTTTTGAAGTGAGGTTGGTCAGAGGGACAGCGATGGTCGAAAACTGCGGAATGAATCTCCGGTACCAACCTGCCAGACCTAGGAAGGACTTCACCTGTGTCTTGGTTCTGGGTTGAGGGCGTTACTTTGGACTCCACTTTGTCCACCCGAGGCCAAACTTCACCCTTACCCAGCTGGTAACCCAGGTACTTTGTCTCCTGTTTCGCCTACTCACACTTCAGGAGGTTAAGCGTGAGGCCTACATCATGGATCTTCCCCAGAACTCTGCTAAGATGCTTTATGTGCTCCTCCCAGGAGTGGCTGTAGATTACCACGTCATCCAAGTAAGCAGCACAGTAATCGTCACAGTCCTGGAGGACCTTGTCCATCAACCTCTGGAGAGTCGCAGGGGCCCCATGAAGGCCAAACGGCATGACCTTGAACTGGAACAGGCCCAATGGCATCCGGAATGCAGTGTAGGCCTTGGATTGTTCATTCAGGGGCACCTGCCAGTACCCTTTGCAGAGATCCAATGTGGTGATGTAATGAGCTCTACCTATTCTCTCCAGTAAGTCATCAATGCGGGTCATGGGGTAGGCATCAAACTTACGGAAGTCCATGCAGACGCGCAAAGTGCCATCCTTCTTTGGGACAATGACAATAGGGCTGCTCCATTCACTTGAAGATGGCTCGACAACATCCATCTCTATCATGGTGGGGACCTCTTACTTGAGGGCTACCTCCAGCCTCTCAGGCACACGGTAAGGATGCTGGTGGACAGGGTTCTGGCCAGGCTTCAAACGAATGACGTGTTCTAGGACTTTGGTTCTTCCTGGTCTCTGACTGAAGAGGGCCGGATACTTGCCAAACAGCTGCTTCAGCTCATCTTGCTTGTTTTCTTCTAGGTGAGCCAGTATGACTTCTGCTAGTCCTTTCCATGCCTCTGTGACCCCATCCTACTTGGCTTCTTCTTCTACTCTGCGGACCAGAAAGGACTTTCCCTTGGAGAGTCCTTTCTCCTCCCAGGCCTTGAGAAGGTGCACATGATAGGTTTGCTTCTTCTTACCCTTGTCCGGGTGTAGCACCTCATTAGGTACGGCCCTTGCCACTGCGCAAGGAGCTTGCTGGTAGACGGGGGAAGGAGGAGCAGGACTTTCTGTCCTGGCTCAAACTCTCTGTGGCGAGCGTGCTGGTCATACCCTCTCCTGGGCCTTCTGAAGTTTTGCCCTAGCTTCCTCTCGGTACCGCTCCATCCTGTCTCGCATCTGGAGGACGTATTGGACAATCCCCTGTCCTGAGGTAGCTACTGGGGAACCTTCCCAGCATTTCTTCAGCAGGTCCAGTGGTCCCTGCACTGGCCATCCATAGAGGAGTTCAAATGGTGAGAAACCTGACAATGCCTGGGGCACCTCCCTGGAAGCATAAAGCAGAAAGGGTAACCACTTATCCCAGTCTTTACCAGTGTCAGCCACAAACTTCCTCAGCATGTTCTTGAGTGTTTGATTGAATCACTCTACGAGCCCATCCGTTTGTGGATGGTAAGGAGTGGTCCTCAAGCCTTTAATGCCCATCTGTCGGTGGAGTTGAACCATCAGTCGCGAAGTGAAGTTTGTCCCTTGGTCCGTCAGGATTTCATCTGGGATTCCTACACGAGAGAAGAGCTGAACAAGAGCACTGATTATTTTTGGAGTGGTTATGGAACGGAGGGGAAAGGCTTCTGGGAACCGGGTGGCATAGTCACAGATTACCAATATATACTTGTAACCTGCGCTACTCTTCTCCAAGGGTCCAACAATGTCCATTGCAATTCTCTTGAATGGGGTAGAGATAACTGGCAGTGAACATAAAGGAGCCCGGTCAGACCTACGGACAGCACTGGTTTTCTGGCACGTGGGGCATGATTTGCAGTAGGTTTGTACATCAGTATACATGGAGGGCCAAAAGAAATGGGAGCCTAAGATAGGTCTTATGTTGCCCTAGATGACCTGCCCATGGAACTGTATGTGCAAGGTTGAGAACAAGTGGTCTACAGGGGGATGGCACCACCAACTTCCTGCTATGCTATTTGCCTCTGACCCAAGGTAGAGTATGTGGTTGTCTACTGTGTAAATCCTCCCACATGAAGATTGACTGTCCCCAGCTAAGGCCTTGTCAAACAAACATTTCAAGGTTGCATCAGACTTCTGCAGTGTAGCAACATTTTGCGGAACATTCCATTGCACCTCTAACCCAGACACATCAGCAACAGGTACAGGGGTTCCCACATACTTCTCAAGACGCCATTGGCGGCATGACTTTCTGGGCCCTTTGGTCCCCCCTTGCACAGACTATCATACAAGTCAGACAGAGGTTGTAAACCAGCTTTGGTCTGGGCATGAGTGACAACTGAACATGACACCTGAACATCAGACTGGCCAACTGACTGCTCACATAGCTGACCCCCCATACTTCCCAACAGATCAGAGAGTACAGGCACATCCCTCCCCAAAATTATCTCAAAAGGTAGCTTCTCCATTACCCCAACTTTGAGGAGGTATTTCTGACCCTAAATTTCCACTGAGTTCAGCTGTGGGCTGTTATGACTGGTCACCATGAACACATTGGGTCTGATGACCGTAATCAATATAATTAACTGGTACATTACATTTTCTGATCAATGACAGAGAACTGCCAGTGTGAATCATTGCAGTAAGACTTTTACCATTCACTTTAACAGGTACCAAGCCTGACCCTACACGAGTCTGTCTTTCTGAACACCATCCCCCTCTCTGGGTACATAACAGTAACCTGAGAGCTTGGATTTACATAGCGGACACATTGAAGCTTTGTGCCCCTGCTGCCGGCAGAAAAAACAGGTCAGACCCCTCCCATCAGAGCGAACTGCATGATCCCTTACCTCCCTCTTCCCAGACACATAACCCCCAGAGTTACCTCCACCATCTCTGGCGTCTCTGATGTCCCTTGTCTCAGCGTCCAGTATTTATGCTGCAGTAGTTTATGTGTCGGGGGCTGGGGTCAGTTTGTTATATCTGGAGTACTTCTCCTGTCCAATTCGGTGTCCTGTGTGAATCTAAGTGTGCGTTCTCTAATTCTCTCCTTCTCCTTCTCTTTCTCTTTCTCTCTCTCGGAGGACCTGAGCCCTAGGACCATGCCCCAGGACTACCTGACATGATGACTCCTTGCTGTTCCCAGTCCACCTGGCCGTGCTGCTGCTCCAGTTTCAACTGTTCTGCCTTATTATTATTCGACCATGCTGGTCATTTATGAACATTTGAACATCTTGGCCATGTTCTGTTATAATCTCCACACGGCACAGCCGGAAGAGGACTGGCCACCCCACATATGCTTTCTCTAATTCTCTTTCTTTCTCTCTCTCGGACGACCTGAGCCCTAGGACCATGCCCCAGGACTACCTAACATGATGACTCCTTGCTGTCCCCAGTCCACCTGGCCGTGCTGCTGCTCCAGTTTCAACTGTTCTGCCTTATTATTATTCGACCATGCGGGTCATTTATGAACATTTGAACATCTTGGCCATGTTCTGTTATAATCTCTACCCGGCACAGCCAGAAGAGGACTGGCCACCCCACATAGCCTGGTTCCTCTCTAGGTTTCTTCCTAGGTTTTGGCCTTTCTAGGGAGTTTTTCCTAACCACCGTGCTTCTACACCTGCATTGCTTGCTGTTTGGGGTTTTAGGCTGGGTTTCTGTACAGCACTTTGAGATATCAGCTGATGTACGAAGGGCTATATAAATACATTTGATTTGATTTGTGTCTCAGACTCCTTGGAGCGGGTGCTGCAGGTCGTGGTGGTCCCCATTTACGTGCATTAAGTTACTGCAGTGCAAGCTTGGCCACCATAAGCCCGTCTTTGGGCTCGTGCTCTCGGACCCAGGTTCAAATGTCGTGTGGTTGAACTTGTAGAAGTTGCTCGAGGATGATGAACTCACCGATTTCATCCTGTGTCTTCTCCCCCGGTCGAACCCATCGTCAGTAGAGACCCTTAAGGCGGTTGTACGTCTCTGTCGGCGACTCACCCGAAGACGTCGATGCAGCTCTGAAGAGTTGATGGTAGGTCTCCTGGGAGATGTCGAACTTCACCAGCAGCGCCTCCTTCAAGCTCTTGTAGACGTTGGACAGCCCCTCATCCATTGCTATGTAAGCCTCTAAGGCCTTGCCCGTGAGCAATGGGACAGGCCTGCAGGCCCATGCTACCTCCGGCCACTGCCACATCTTGGCCATGCGCTCAAACCTCAGCAGGTAGTTTTCAATGTCCTCCCCCTGCTGGTATGAGGGCATCTTTGGCTCCTTCCTCAGGAATGCTGGAAGATGGATGTTAACACTGCTGAACTGGTCTCCTTACTGCTTGGGGAGCCTGCCATGGAGTTGAAGTCCCTGCTGCGTCGAGCCTTTGTCGTCCTGGTGTTGGCAGACCCAATCTTGGGCTCTCACTGACGAGTTCCACTTGGTGAGGAGCTGTAAGGATAGATTGGCGTAGACCCCGTAACTCCTGCTTGAGGTATTCGTCCCTCCTCTCAAGGCAGGTGATTAGTTGCTGGAAAGGGCTACCATGGTTGGGTTCTGGTCCCCCAACTGCTCCTTCATTCAGCTGGTCTTTAATGGCTGTATCTGCTGGTTCAACCGGTAGCTCAAACGGTTCTGTTTGTGTTTGGCCACTTGGTCGGGCTCCTAGTTTCTCATACTTGACCTCTTCTTCACTAGACAATTCCATGGTATTCCACCCCGGTTCAACTTCAGGTACCTTTTCTGACAGTTGATGCTGCTGCTGAGAACACAATCATGTACTCATTCCTTACCACTGCCACCATATGTCACGTAGAGTAGGCCAGAAGGCTATACTGGAAAACCTAACCCCTATCAAAATAAAAAAAGATGGCAGAGCCTCAATTGTTCTTCTGTGCTTCAGGGTGTTTAGTTACAAAGTGATTCCGGAACAAAAAACATCAAACATTTACCTTATGGGATAGCTAAAAACAATACTGCTCCATTCACAGCTCAATCCAATCTCCATGAACTGAAAGAGAGGCTCCTTTTTGTAGGGCTAGCCCCTCAGAACAATTAACACTAATTAATTAAGCAATTACCTCGTCAAACCTACATTTTCCATTTAACTAAACATACTAAACCATATACATTGCAACATGTTTATGAAACAATATCACAACATAACAGTTACAAAATGACATCACGACTGACAGTGTCTTTTAATATGCACATTTACATTAATGAGCCATTTGGGACAGGCACTACAAAGTCAGCCCAATTCCCTTTGCTCGGGTCCTTATCCAGCATACCCGGAAGCTACAGAGATGGAGAGAGAGAGGAACAGAACAAACAAACTCGCTCATCCATAACATCGATAAGTATAATGCATATTACTTATATTACAAATGAACACTGACAGGTGTGAAATGTACGCACTAAGACAGAGAAGTTAACTTTGTGTCGACCCACATTGTTAACTTATCTTATAACGGAGCAGGGAGGAGTGATGAAAGTGTGCCTGCGTTAATGAACCAAATGCTGCCCGTGGCCAGTGACGGACTTCTACGTCACAGGACCTCAGTCATCCGAACTTCCGAATACTGCCCCCCCTATCCCTAAAAAGTTTTAAGGACAACAAAGTCAAGGTATTGGAGTGGCCATCACAAAGCCTTGACCTCAATCCTATAGAACAGTTGTGGGCGCGTGCGAGCGAGGAGGCCTACAAACCTGACTCAGTTACACCAGCTCTGTCAGGAGGAATGGGCCAAAATTCACCCAACTTATTGTGGGAAGCTTGTGGAAGGCTACCTGAAACGTTTGACCTAAGTTAAACAATTTAAAGGCAATGCTACCAAATTCTAATTGAGTGTATGTGAACTTCTTACCCACTGGGAATGTGATGAAAGAAAAAAAAGCTGAAATAAATCACTCTCTACTATTATGCTGACATTTCACATTCTTAAAATAAAGTGGTGATCCTAACTGACCCAAGACAGGTAATTTTTTACTAGGATTAAATGTCAGGAATTGTGAAAAACTGAGTTTAAATGTTTTTGGCTTGGGAGTATGTAAACTTCCGACTTCAACTGTACCTGAATTTGTCCAATAGATACTTTAGTTTGCAACAGTTGGACTAATGATTACACCCTAGATCAGCTAGATGCAGGCAAGAGTGTGCAAGGTGGTACTTAATGTTTCACTGTCTGTCCATGTGTCACTGTCTGTCACCTTGAGAGAAATTTGAGTAATCAATCTTTGGACCTACGTTGTAAACAATCTTTCATGGGCTAGGTTGTAGCAATGTCATGATGGGTATAGGGAAACATTTGAGTATCATGTAGTAAGTAGCCTAAACCTATCACTGTTACATTGAACTGGGTGAATAGAATATGGACGACTGTCATCCAGTATGCTGTAACAGAAATAAACAATTGACAATCCCTCTTCTTAAACGGCACTGTCTGCAAGTGAGGATATGCAATCTGTATAGGAGTAAAATTCAGTCCGTAATCTGTCGGTATTTGAAGCATAAAATATATATTTGTCCCAAATGGCACACGATTCACTATACAGTGCACTACTTTAGACCAGAAGCCTATGGCACCCTATTTACTACATAGTGCACTACTTTAGACCAGAGCCCTATGGCACCCTATTCACTATATAGTGCACTACTTTAGACCAGAGACATATGTGCCCTTATGTCTCTGGTCTAAAGGACTCAGCCTAGGTTCTGTGATGCGGAGTGAGTGACGTGTCCCGTCGCTGGCCCCGACCGTTCACAGAGGACCTGCTGATTGGGTAATCACCTGTAATCACTTGTGTACACAGAACCTCTTGCTGATCTCTCCTCTCCCCTCCTCAGCTGCTGCTCCCTGACAGACAGGATGAGAAGACACACTCTCCTACTTTCACACTCTCCTATCATCGCTGGGCGTATTAACGCTTTGGTGCTGCAGTCTGGGAGATGGGGACATGGTAGAACATAATACTGTTTAAACAGATGAGGTCTATAGAGAAGCAGGTGAGGTCTATAGAGAATCAGGTGAGGTCTATAGAGAATCAGGTGAGGTCTATAGAGAATCAGGTGAGGTCTA